>NC_090611.1:1024381-1072236 GCF_004359215.1 Bremia lactucae
TTTTTGCGACCATTTCGGTCCGCATATTCTTTTTGCTTGTCCTGTGCGCTTGCCATTGCGTCACGGACTTTACGTGTGATGGCTAATCGCTCATCCACAAAGCGTTGAGCCTCGCTCACGCTTTTAGCATCAAACTCGCCTATGATACCGCCAAGAGGTCGGTCATAAGGCGTAGTTTTATTGACCACTGCTAAACTGGCAGGGTCACTATGGCAAGTTTCAGTCGTTGAGATGATACCCTCATGGGTCATCGTCATATTGACGAAACTATATCCCTCTTTCGCACCGAGCACAGTGAGGGGCCCTACCCCACTAAGACTCGGGCGCTCCGTGAGGCAAGGGTATCAGATGCTCGTCCAATGGAAAGTTACTCGAAGAGTTTTGACTCTTGGGAACCGATCGATACCCTACGTATAGATGTGCCCGGCTTGGTGGTTGTCTACGAAAAGGAGCACCAGTTGAGGCCTCTTCGCTAGTCTTAAATAGACTACCAGAAGTAGCGTTGTGAGAAGAAACAGGGGGTACAGTACCGCCCATGATTTCTTTCACACGCAAGCGGGCGAAATTAATTCGCTGCGACCGCTGTTTCATCGCATCTGAATTGGATGAATGCGGCGCACGAATTCCGCCTCGTATTGGTCGGGCGTTTCATTCGAACGCAACACGACCGGGATCGGGAAAATACACCCAAGCGATTTTCCCTGAGCCCTCCATGATTTAAAGACGCCATTCTAATTATGTGCGTCTGCAAGAGCGCGCTTTTGGAGCGACGCTTGGCCCGATTACATGAGGTTATTTAGATGAAGGGGGCATCAATGATGTGCCACCCGTCACAAAGCTACGTTCTAAACGACTGGCTTGTGACACCGACTGAGTACGTTCACGTGTCGTCGGCGGAGCTTTAGGCTCCGAATTCTCTATGTCAGAACCATTATGAATTATGGTCTGAGCATAAGGCGTTGTAATTATACCCAATGGAGAAGCGGCTGCATATTTATGGGCAGCGCTCTCATTAATTGTCGCTGCGCTATCCAGCGCAGACGACGAGACAGCATTCGTAAATGTTGCTGTCTCCATGTTGTTAGCCATGAGAGGAGTTTGCATGGGCAATAGTGTGCCATCATCTTTCCTCAGAGCTCGTTGTCCGCATCACTACTATGAGGTGACGGCAACGGTGTCGACTCATTGTAGTCGACAATAAGCGACGGATCAACATTCACACTGTTAAAGTGGGATGAATCCTTTAGCCCCGTTAAAGCGACAGCAGCAGTAGCTGTCGGCGTTTCAACTAAGGCATTAGACGCGACCGGCGAATTAACGCGGCGCGTGCGCTTAGTGTGAGGTTGAGTGGGCGTCTTCGCAGACGACCCACCAACATGGCCCCTTTTAGGTGGCATCTTTGGCGCCGTGTATGAAACACGTGCGCTAGAGTGATTGAGTGAACTAGCGGCGCGTAAGGCTGCTCGCATTTCCTCTCTCCTCTTTGTCTAATTTAAAAATGTAAATTCGTTCTTAAAGGTAGGGATGGTGTAACGGGCTAAAGTTGCCCTAATGTTACACAGTCCCCGTAAAGTACACTTTGTGTACTGAAGGGATGGTCAATTACTAGATAGTAGTAATCAGACCCAGCACTTGGGTGTGGTGCACATTTGTGACCAACCCTTGTGTATGTGATGCACATGGGTGCATTCAGATTAGGAGGGATGACGGCTAGCGTCATCCGTTACGCGAGGTTTATAGAAAGATACGCTCGCAATACATATTAAGTGTTATCTACAGAGATGACATTTTGATTGGTAAAAATCGGTATTTATATTTAATACGATCAAATATAAATCAGTCTGAAAACTACTTCCTACTTGGTAAGTGCGCACGAGGAGCCGGATTACCGCTCCCGTGACGACACTTTACCAGAGTACTTGGTACGTTGGGTGAGGTCGCTAACGCGTCCACCGCAACTACCTCACTGCACGCAAGAGAAGCGAGTTAAACCGCTTCCTCGCTGTGCTAGGGTGTGTGTCTAAGCAGAGCGTGGCCGCATTACGACGTGCCCGTCTACACCGTTACACACACAGTACGTCTCAAAGAAGAGATTCCAGCGACCGAGGGTCAGGAAGGATTCTTTATAAACCATAGTCATATCTTAAAAGATTAGGTATCTATCAGACTAGCATAAGCAAACCAAGTTTTCTCCAGGTTATGATCCCGATTAAGGCAAAACTTGTAGCAAGTGAAACAAACGTAAACTTTCGACATGGTGCGGCCTTTGTAACGGAGCACCTTTCACTAGTACTGATCAGTACTAGTTAACCTTTCACTGATTACAGCGAAGGTAAGGTGCCTCGAAACTTTACGGGTACAAAGGTACAGAGGAAGATTTCTTATGGAGCTAAGGGTCTTGAGCTCAAGGTCTAGACTGACGCTTTATAATAGCGAAAAGTAAAACTGTATTAATATTTTTTTAGTTTCCTCCGTAACGATCTTCTATCTACTACTGAACTTGATACAGTAATACCTAACTAAGTATGGCGCCTCGTTGCGCACTGCAGAATCGTGTCTTGTAACCATTGGCGGGTTGATATAGACTAAAATTTACCAATCAATAGAGCTGATGTCTTATTGCATCATAATTATCCAATTTGGAAATTTTGGAACAATTTAAGTCAGAATTAATACAGATAATATTTTGGACTTCTTTATTTATTTTCTTTTCTAAGAACAAAAAATTGTTGTTCCTCTTAAAGGGAATAATAGTTATGTAACGGGTACCCGTTACATCACCCCCCTTAAACAACAGTCACTATAGTGATTGACGTAGGGTGACAGGAAAATTATCAACTCTTTCCCCGTAATTAGCATTACTGGTTTCAATAAAAAACTGATTTTATTTGTGTTATAATTTTTATCAAAATACCGATTTACTTGCATTCTTGATTTGACCAAAATCAACATGGCGACGAATAAGTCTGTGCGCTTGGCCCGTTAGGCCGCAAAGCTGGCAGCTGCGCGGATCAGTGCGGCTGCTGGTAATACAAATGTTATAGTAGACGCTAATGCGTCAACTGCAGGGAATACGTCACCTCCTACTCCCATTGGAGGTGACTGGAACATGTCATCGGTTGATGGCATTGCAGATAACAGTGACAAGTCGCATGCTACACTAATTGTAGGTGACTGGCACAAGTCACCGGCATCGCCCAACTCAGTGACTACTGTAAAGGCTGCCGGATCACCCGAAGAAACGGAATTCTTCATCAATGCCTTTTTTCGGCATCGGTGGGACTCTTTTAATTAAGCAAAGGATGATAAACCTTTGTTCCAAGCTTTGACAGCCTTTGTACAGAATGCGCAAAACATAGGTGGTGAGGTCTGGCTTGACAAGCTGATTTTTTTTCCGTGAACTATTCGAGAAACGGACCTTAGTCTTTGCACGCTACAAGCTCCACCGTTTGTCTTGAGAGGCAGGGTTTTCTTGCCTCTCATGGAGGACACATGCCCATGCTGTTTAAAGGGTGCAGGTCATACCCCTAAGGAAGCATATTTCCTTAAAGATGCTCTTTGGAGGATGCAGGTCCATCGCAGAACGACCGCTTCCTGCGCTCGTAATAAGTATGGAGGTTCCTAATCCCTTGACGACTCTCGTAAGAGATGATCTGTCGAGGAAGATGGGTCTCGTCGTACTGCTAGACGAGACCCGGACGTCCAACATCAGTTGGGAACGAGGTTTTCAACTATCATGCGAGGGTGGATACCCTCGCCAACGCACGAGATAACTCGTTCGTACCCCATTTTACCTCACGGTGGCCCAAGAAGCTTTCAACAAGAAAACGCTTCTCACCGCTCGAATCCGTCAATTGATGTGGGGGGGGGGATTGCCTCGTTTGACGAACTCGATTCAACATCGTGATATGGATCACACCAGGTCATTGATCACAAGCGATCCCGTCGCCGCGAGATAGCAGTGACGGTTGATAATGTTTCTTCTGACCAGTTGATAAATTTCTCGCAGGTTGCGACTGATCAATTGGCGAACAAAAGTACACATCAGTTGCTTCAAAACGAGCTCGTGACAGCTTGTCAGAAGTTCTCTTTCTTAGAGGAAATAGTGGATCGTCTGGTTCAAGAAAATCAGACTCTGTTCCGAGGCAATAAGGCTTTGGCTTGGAGCCATCAGGTTTAAGCGGATGCCCTACACCGTTCCGGAATCGGATGAAGCCTCCTACTGAAAGTACGGGTGGAGACGCCCAACATAAAACGTAGGATCGTACGCATACTACGTGGCAAATCGATCCTGTACGCATCGCTGGCGATGTAGTACACGAAACGGGCCGATATCCCTGGGCAGTAATTTAATACTGCCAATATTTGTCACTACGTGATTTTGTAGTTTACCGTAGAATGTAGGACTAGGTCAATTTCATTAAATAAGGTATGTATGTTCTTCTATCATTATCAGAACTCCGTTTCTGTCGGTCCACCGCATCAGCGATGGAATCCTGTCAATCGAAAATCGCCTGCTGACTCGGTTCTATTTTTGTTTTCAGTGCGACTGGCTCGCACTGCGGAGATATCAATCCCTTCATTATTGAGTATGGTCGTTCTCATTAATAATATTCTTTTTGATGATGAGTCTTACAGCATCGTTGTCAAAGTAAGTACCAGCATAATTGTTATTACTGAGTTTGTCCACTTCAATGTTGATTAAATCAACATCGGTATCCTTCGCATTGATCTTTGTGCTAATGCATGATGAGCAAGAGCTAGAGGATCCTTTGCTCGAGCGAGTTCCCTTCCACTTGAATAAGAGTCACTCAAAAAAGGTGGGTATACGTCGGTAGCGCAAGCCATTCACGAAAAATGGTGCATGCTTTGTAGAAGCATGCACTAAATTGTTAATGGCAAATTCTACCATCGAGCGACAGCGTCGTAATAATAATTAGAGCGCACTCGCTCCAGTTCCTGAAAGATAGGATGCATCCGCGAAGTATCTCTTCGAGAATACGGTTTGCCCGCTCCGGCTGACCATCTCTTTCAGGATGATCAAAGGTTGACATTTCTAACTGAGTTCCAAGTGAATTTAGGGTCTCGGTCTGAGAACAGTTCGCGGAGTAACCCATGGAGTCGAAATATCGTGTCAACAAAGCCACGATCACAGTTTTTAACTGCAGCAAGATGCACCATTTTGCTAAAATGATCAACAAAAACAAGAATGCTATTATTCTTATGTTCGTCTTCGGGAAATTCGAAGACGAAGTCCATGGAATCACACTGCCAACACTCTGCCGGAACAGGCAGAGGTTGTCAAGGAGCGCGGGATAAAGCACTGGGCTCTAGCCGTTGACAAAGTTCGCTAGCACGCATGTGCTTAGGGACGAACTCATACTGGTGTGACCAGTTAAAGTCGCGCCTTATCATGATATAGGTTTTCTCACGCCCACCATAACCACTTATTGGTGCATCGTGGCACTTATACATAATCCGTAAGTGCCAATCATTTATGGGTGGGGATGACGTCACGAGGAATGTCGCCAGCAACGGCTGTTTAATACAGTAACCAATTGCGTGCTGTGTATCGATCTTTTGAGGATCAGTACAATAGCTACAATGCTTTTAGGATTGTTGGGATGGGTTTCTAAGGTAGTCCATCATCACTTTAAGAATCTATCTATTTGATAAGATCTTCCAACGTCGTCGAGTACTGTTGACGACGGAACACTTATTCTTGCACCAGTGGCCTTATGCTCACTGTTTATTTGCGCAGCCGGCTAAAAATCGGGCCGACGCGAAAGGGCATCAGTGACGACGTTATGTCGTACTGGTTTATACTCCACGGAGAATTATACTCTGCGAAGAAAGAACACCATTTCGCCATTCTTTGCGAGAGGTGTGGACTGTTTACGGCCGTGCGTAAAGATGCATGATCCGAATCTACTAACGAACGGTCTATCTTCCAAGAGATAGACCCTAAACTTTGCCAGTGCGTAACTCATGGAAAAGAGTTCCTTGTCACGCACTGATAAATGCGTTCAGCTGGTTGAATCTGACGCGATTGATAACAGACGACGCGCTCTGCGCCGTCTGTGTCAAATTGCATTAACGCACAGCCGATTGCAAAAACGCTGGCGTCACAGACCACATAAAAAGGTCGGTCTTGGTCCGCAATCGCCAAGATTGGCGATTGCATCAAGCTTTACATAATATCCTCGAAGGAACGCTGATAATCAGCGTTCCATGACAGCTATACATTTTTCTTCAACAAAGACGAAATATGTACTGTCATTTCGGCATAACTGCGTGACTACTTGTGCAGGTACGCCGCTAAACCGAGGAGCTTTCTTATTTCCTTCACATCATCTGGCACAGGCCAATCGGTGATCGCCTTGATCTTTTCTTGATTAGGGCGTACACCGTGTTTATCCACGATGCACCCAGGAGTGGTATCGCTTGCTGTGAAATTACACTCCTGAGATTTGCATACAAATTGTGCTTACGCATAAGTGTAAGAACCTTTCGGACGTGGGTACGATGTACTTAAACGTCCGACTTTCCGTTCTTGGCTCTGCTATGAGCGAAGACGTCATCGAAATACTCGGTGCAAAATCCCGCACCGATCCCAACAGATTGTTTACACATCTGTTAAATGTCCAAGGGGCATTTCTAAGTCCCTCTGGCATGACTAGCCACTCCTATAGCATTCCGCTTGGGGTGCTTACTGCTGTGAGCGGAATTCTGATTCACGCACAAGGATCTAATAGAATTCATCATTAGATCCACTGACGAAAAGATAGTACTCTTTGACATACCATCATTGATTACGTCTACGCATACAGAAGATCGGAGAGCTATATGAAAAAGTTTATTGCCTCACATGGTCCGCTGCTAAGCGTTCGGCAATAATTTGTCGATCGCTATTACTAATTCACGAGGCAATGGCCATTGCTTCAGGACACAATATTTCGGACCTGGGATTAGGTCGATTTCGTGTCGAGTGCCTTTATCCTTAGGCAGCTCACACGAAACTGATTCAGGGACGACATCCTTAAATTCTATCAAGTCTTTATATAGAGAGTTTTTCTTTAAAGGATCCTAGGATTAGGACGTAAACGTTCGATTCGAGTCTTATCATCGAGGACACTTTCTTCCACCGATGAACCACTGAAATCCTTTCGTTCTCAGGAAATTTTATTGCCGACCGAATATCGGTCACATAGTTGTCATCTGTGACAAGTACGCAGATCTGCTTGACTTTGCCACTACGGAGATAATGCAAGAACCGTTTCGGTTAAATCATTGGCAATTGAGTTATCTCCGGAGTTAATTGCGGAGGCGCTAATAGATCAAAAGTATAAGCGTCTACACTTGATCCATTGTTGACTAAGACATTTATTGTCTCAGTTGTTTTTGGAACTTATTTCCAGAGGTACCTGGAAACCTTTGACCACAGGTTTTCCGGGGGCTTATTCATACAGAAACTATTTGAGCAGTATCCTTTCCAACTGCCTTTAACTGTGGTTGCGCTACCACAACGAGATTCTCTACGATCGACTCTCCAGTCGATCTAGGACCTTCGCACTGTCTTTTATAGTCGGCCGTCTTAAAATTATTTGGATGTTTCTTTTCAAGCAATTATCCTTGTTTTGGACTACTCAACTTATTCGAATGGTCGAACTTCGACGCTGCCTGTGCTTGTGCACAGCCGTCCAGATCTAACTCCACAGTGTGTCGAGTATTCACACTGAGGTCTTGTGCAGTCGGGCAAACGACCGAACCCACAAGTGAGGCCATCGCACTCACTAGTAGAACATTCACACGCTCGTGAATGCTCCCACACGTTCATCAGTTGGCCGTCTGATGAATGAGAGACAGGCATCGCCACGGCTTGATGCTGCCAATTTATACATGACTTGTACTTTCTGAGGCATGGTAAACCAAGGATGACATCAAATTTGTCATCCAAATCTAGTACGATGGTATCATCATCGTACCGTTTACGCTTTAACGTGATGATATACCAACTACTCATTTCCTTACTGTTACTGATGCGCCTGTTGCTAGGCGCACTGTTATCTTTCTTAGAGGGATAGCGACTCAATAATTTTGAGCCTGCGATCTTCTAGTGATTGGCGTCTGACAAAATTATTCGACGCTTTAAAGCGACCAGGGACTTAAGTGGCAACTTATTTGCCACTATAATTTTCAGGGTGATGAGGCTAACCTGGGGCAAATACACACAATGTTTGTGTATGAGGAGTAACTTTCGTCAAAAGGCCTGCAAATTCTTATGACGTTGCTAGATCAGTAGGGCACTACCCCTACTGACCCTGACCATTTTCACGAAATGCCTCGCCGTTGCAAATTCACAACAGCGTCGGATCCGCGTCCTCCGCTGTTCCTAGAGAGAGGTCGCGCTCAGTGTTTTAAGGCACTGGCCGTGGGGCACTCCACTCATAGGCGCAGTGGCTCGTCTTTTGTCAACAGTTACATTTTTGTAACCATTGTAACTTGAAGAGCGAGTTTTTCGCTCTCTTCGTACGAAAGATCCATGGGTTCTGGACCTCCATTTTTTTGTCGTCTCGGTGGACGATATGCACCCGAGTGGACGAAAGCCTGTGCTAGGCTGACGTCCTCCTGTTCCGCTTTAGATATCTCTTGGTCGAGCGAATTTAATTCTAGCCGGAACAGGTGAGTCTAAACAGGGCCATCCGAAAGACCTTTGATAAACACAGTTACCTGTGTTTGTTCATTAGTACGATAAATTGACCAGGTATCGTGTATGTTGATAGCCAACATGTCCATGTTGATGAAACGTGCGTAAGTCGTTGAACGGACTACGAAGTGCTACCAGATGTAAAAGGCACCTTTTACTAGTACTGATCATAACTAGTTAAACTTACACTGATTACAGTGAAAGTGAGGTGCCTCGAAACTTCACGTACACAAAGGTCCAGAGGAAGGTTATTCTTCGATTTTTATTACGCCTTATGTATATGAAGCTAAGGGACTTAAGCCTCTTGACTAAAGCTTTAGATTAAAGAAAAAGTAAAATGTGTTATAATTGATTTAGTTTCCTACATAACAATCTTCTACCGACTACTGAACATATAATATTTATAACTAATTAAGTATGGCGCCTCCTTGCGCACCGCACAATCGTGTCTTAAAACAATTGGCGAGGTTATTCAACTTCAATTAAACCAATCAATAGAGCTAATGTCCTATTGCATCAATATAACCAAATTTCGTAATATTGGAACTATTTAAGTCAAAGTTATTAAAGCCTCGCATAGAAAATAATAGTTGTTATTCCGCTTGTGGGAAATAATACTTATGTAACGGGACACCCCGTTACACACGTAATTTATCGAAAGGCGCTTCATCAATTTCAAAGGTCGCGTGCGATCGACACCAATAGTCGCGTCCTTTCGACACGAAAGTCGCACCATTTGGACACCACTAGACGTAACTTTTGCTCGTTCATGCTTTTATGTAACGGGGTTTATCGTTACATGAAATTAACACTTAAAGGTTGTTAATTAATATATTATCTAAAAGGTAGGGAATATTTGGAGAATATTCCTTTACATGGTAATATTCTAAAAGCTTATCTATTGGTAGATATAGACCATTATATCCACTTTCTCCGCGGTCCAGTCAGCGCTGGACGCGCGCAAATAGAAAGACAGATAAGACTTTTACTACATGTTATGTATTAGTTTTATGCTTAAGTTAGATTTAAGTAGATGGACAAGAAGACCTCAATTATATTAATACAGTATTTAATTAAACCTCTTTAAAGCAAGTGTTTTAAATCGAGTCTTCCTCTGCACGTACTAGTGTTCGTGAAGTGACGTGAGGCACCACTCGCACTGAGGCTGTGCGAAGTGAACTTGTACTGAAGCAGTACAAGTCGGCAGTGCCCCATTACACCTGGTAGCACTTTGTAGTCCATCCAAGGACCACAGTTCCATCATCTAATATGGACATTTAGATGATAATGGAAATACGCGTCACGTTTCACCTGATAGCTACTCCTTTCTAAGTGACATAGAAAGGAGTGTGGTCGAACGAATGAGTTTGACTGTAGGGAACGATGCCATCTTGGCCATGCTGTCCGGTTTGGACAGAGATGCCCTCTATTCAGCCATCGCCAAGTTCATACAACATGAACTTGAGGAGGCGAAGGAGAAGGAGAAGGTAGCCTTGCATAATCAGCAAGGCTCTCAACAGACAGAACTGTTGAGGTTACAGCAGCTACAGACCCCTGTACCTGGGATGATGCACACGCGTCGTCCGAAAACCTTGAAAATTGACATCTCTAAGTAGAGGGGAGTCGAAGAAGACTCCTCTTAAGATCGTTTGTCGAGTTGGACGATGCCATAAGGGCTCGTCACATCGTCGACGAGCAAATGCAAGTCGCATTTGCTCAGTAAAATTTGGCAGGTCGTGCCAAAACTTGGGCAGTAGGTCTTAAGTTGCGCGATCCATATGTCTTTGGGTCGCTCGAAGCTTTTAAAGCGCGGCTCAAACAGACGTTTGAACAGCCTAGGCTGAGTTCAGAGCTCGATCAGAGCTTCTGAAACTTAAGCAAGGCAAGCGTGATGTTCAAGCTTATGCCCAGCACATCCGACTCTTAGCGAGCTGAATCACGAACAACCCAGTACATGAACACGCGTTGATTACGGTGCCCCCCCCTTTCCTGAAGTTGGATAATGGCCGGGTCATATTAGCCTAAGAAACGGAAGTGCTGCGTCTCCTGGCCAGCTGATCTTCATTTTTTATGCAAGGTCTTACGGATTATTCCGTAAAGACCCACCTGTTCCGCTTGGAACTGGACACGCTTGAAGAAGCAATATCCGTTGCGGAACAGGAGGACTTTAGCTTAAACAGGCTCAAGCTAGTTTGTCATCGTATCGTCCTCCAAGACGACACGAGCTTGGAGGTCCAGAACCTATGGACCTCTCTTACGGCGAAAGCGAAAAACCTCGCTATTCGAACAGTAAGCGATTGCAGAAATGCAATCGCTGTCAAAAGTTAGGACACTACGCTCATGAGTGTAGTGCCCCACACCCAGTACCGGGTGTTATTGAACATAATTATGGATCGAACGCCAGAAAGGGCAACAGTCGCTAGTCCGATATTCTTGCGCACTCGAAACAGCGAGGTGGACCGCCAATCGCTAGAGGGTCGTAGGCTCAAATATGATGAGCGCGACATCATTCCAACGAGGATGACGGTGCGTCTAGCGACAGGAGCATCGATAACAGAAATGAAATGCGTAGTGAAATTTCACTACACGTTAAAGGATTTACAGTACGATAATGATTTCATCGTACTGGTATTGGATGACAAATTTGATGTCATCCTAGGTCTACCTTGACTCAGAAAATATGAGCAAGGATCAGCTGGCAGCATCGATCCGTAAAGATTCCTGCCACTTGTTCATCAGATGGCCATCTGATGAACGTCTTGGAGCGTCCACAAGCGTGTGGATGTACTACGAGTGAGTGCGATGGCCTCACTTGTGGTACGGTCGTTAGTACGACTGCACAAGATCACAGTGTGACTATTAATCACCCTGTGGATCCAGCTGCCGGCGGCTGTGCGAATGCACAGGCAGCGACGAAGGTCTACCACTCGAATACGTCGAGTGGATTGAGACATGAATGTACGCCTGGCGGGCGACATTCAAGGAAGATACCGGTTGTACAAAATGCACAACACGATGATCCTAGGTCGAGTAGAGAGTCGACCGTAGAGGACCCGACTGTGATAGCGCAATCACATTCGAAAGACGTTGAGGAAATAAGTCCCCTCGTACTTGAGGAAAAATCTCCTCAAATACTTAATGCTGAGTGACTTGACCTCAGCATCCCGAGGGATTGATCCCTCGGCAGCCTGTGGATAAATCCCAGGGAGAAACCGAGACATTGGATGTCTTGGCTAATGACGGATCAAGAGTTGGCGCTTATACTCTTGATCTGGATGCGCCTCCAAATTTAACTTCGAAGATAACTCAATTAACAACCCTAGAGCCCAAGCGGTTCTCAAGAGATCTGCATAGTGGTCGAAACAAGCAGATCTGCGAAATTTTTTGCATAGAACGAACGGGTTCTCAGCATTCATCGATGGACGAAAGTATCCTCGATGTGCAGACTCGGATTGAAAGATATACTAGTCAATCCTGGGAGTCACTCAAGGGAAATCCTCTATACGAGAATCTGATGGAATTCAGGGATGTATTCCCGGAAGCAGTTCCATGCGAGTTGCCTAAGGATAAAGGCACTCGACATGAGATCGAGCTCAAACCGGGCTCAAAGTACTGTGTCATGAAGCAGTGGCCAATGTCTCGTGAACAAGTACTTCCGACCGATAAAATCTTTATCAAACGAGTAAAAGCGGGCCACGTGAGGAAGTCAACCTCCCCACATAGCTCTCCGACCTTCTGTGTGCGAAAGGCCACAGGAGGGTGGCGGATAGTGCACGCATTCAATAAACTGAATGCTGCAACGGTACCGGATCAAACGCCGATACCTAGAAAAGACGTAATCATAGATGGTATGTCTAAGAGTACCATCTTTTCGTCAATGGATCTAATGGATGAATTTTATCAGATCCTTATACGTGAACGGGACATCCCGTACACAGCAATGAGCACTCCCAGCGGGATGCTCCGGGAATGGCTAGTAATGCCACAGGGGCTCAGTAACGCCCCTGCAACATTCAACAGATGCGTAACAAATCTGTTAAGACCGGTGCGAAAATTCGCACCGAGTTATTTTGACGATGTATTCGTCCAAAGCCGAGCCATACACGGAAAGACGGACGTGAAAGATCATAAAACTCACGTTCCTCAGGTTCTTACACTTATGCGAAAGCATAAGTTAAACGAAAATCTCAAGAAGTGTATATTCGCTGCAAGGGAAATACCACTTCTTGGGTGCATCGTCGGAAAACACGGCGTGCGCCCTGATCCCGAAAAGATCAAGGCAATAACCGACTGGCCAGTTCCAATCGATGTCAAGGGACTTAAAAAGTTCCTTCGATAAGCGGCGTACATGCACAAGAACTCCCGCAATTATGCCGAGATGACAGTTCATCTCTCTCGTCTCTTGAACAAAGACGAGAAATGGCTATGGAACGCTAAGAAAAAATTGTCAGCGTTCCTTTGAGTTTTTTTTTATCAAGCAAAGCTTGATGCAATGGCCAATCCTGGTAATTGCAGATCAAGACCGACCTTTTCATGTGATCTGTGACGCCAGCGATTTTACAATCGGCTGTGCGTTAATGACATTTGACACAGACGGCGCAAAGCGCGTCGTCGGATATCAAATCACGTCAGATTCAACCAGCTGAACGCAATTACCCAGTGCATGAAAAGAACTCCTTGCCATGAAAAAAACACTGGCTTAGTTCAGGGTATGCCCGAGGAGATAGACTGTTCATCGTATATACGGATTATGCGTCATTACGCACGGCCGTAAATAGCCCACACCTCTCGAAAGAATGGCGAGGTGGCTATCCTTTTTCGCGGAGTATAATTTCTCCGTGGAATATAAACCAGGACGACTTATTGTCGTCGCTAATGCGTTATCACGCCGACCCGATTTCGAGCCGGCTGCGCATTCCAACAGTGGAAATAATCACACTGTTCCAACACTCATTTCAAGTGTTCGTCATCAACCTTGATTGATGACATAAAGAAAGCCTACGCAGAAGATAATGACCTGCTGCGTTTAATGGCCATCTGATGAATCCATCCGATAAATCTTTTAAAGACTTACCAGCTTTATATCGATCGTCATCCGATCAATACACAACACGCAACGGCTTATTGTATTACGCAGCCGTTGCCGACGACACTCCACGTGTCGTCGTCCCAACCCACAACGATTTGCGCTTGCGCATCATGTATGAGTGTCACGATGCACCAACAAGTGGGCATCGTGGGCGTGAGAAACTAATCTCACAGTAAGTCGCGACTTTTACTGGCCCCGCCAGTATCAGTTTGTGCGCATGTACATTCGTGCTTGCGAGGTATATCAACGGGTGAAGCCTAGCCCTTCATCCCGTGCATCTCTTCAAGCTCTACCACTTCCGGCAGAGTGTTGGCAGTCCGTATCAATGGACTTCGTCTTCGGATATCCCAAAGACGATCACAAAAACAATAGAATCCTTGTTTATGTAGACAGATTCAGCAAGATGGTACATCTTGCTGCAGTACCAGAGTCGATCACGGCTCCGGGCTGTGCCCGTGTCTTTATGTTTACACACAGTATTCAAACTCCACGGGTTACCCCTTGAACTGGTCTCGGAGAGAGATCCACGGTTTACGGCGGAGTTTTGGTAATCCGTGTTCCGATCTCTCGGAACACGGCTGACTATGTCAACTTCTGATCATCCACAGACAGCTGGTCAGACGGAACGCGTAAATCGCATCCTCGGAGAGATACATCGCGGTTATGTTCAATCGTATCCTAATTGAAGCGAGTTTTTACCGATGGTTGAATTCGCCATCAAAATTCGGTGCATGCGTCTACAACGCATACACCGGTTTTCGTTAATGGCTTACGCCATCCACGTAAACCCACCTAATTAGAGGGATCCTCTAATTTAAGAGGGGGGGACTCGCACGAGCAAAACCATTTCTGGCTCATCCTCCTCACGCGTCAAAGTTTACAACGACGCGCATGATGTCGATGTCGAAGCAATCGACATCGAAGATGAGAATGATCTCATGGCAGTGCGCACAAAGCGCACTGAAAAAGACAAAACAACTGAGTCAGCAGAGGAATTTCTGCTGACCCGAGAATCAGTAATCTGTTTCGTACAGGATTCCATTGCTAACGCTGTGGACCGTCAGAAACAAAAGCAGGCAAACATGGAAGAGCAAACGTTCTTTCATTTAAAATTAATGACCTAGTACTACTCTCTACGGTAAACTTATTGAAGCGTGTAGTCACGAATGTGGGTAGCAGTAAACCACTTCCCAAGTTCATTGGGCCTTTTCGTGTAGTGCATCGCAGAGGCAATGCGTTCACAATAGAATTGCCACGCAGGATGCGAACGCATCCTACAATTTACGTTGTCAGGCTCCGCCCGAATGTCAGTACGGGATTTCTTCCGAGGACGGATCTGAGTACCCTTTTCAAGACCCCTAAAACATTTAATGGTCACGAACCAGATTCTCATGCTGAATCTGGAAATTCTCATATCGGGTCCAAAGATCCTCGAAGCCGCGATGAGCTGACGACAGCTCATCACGAAGAGCGTGATAGTTCCGCTCGCACTCCAACAAGGAGTACGCACTCTTCGAACGGTCTTCCAACCGCTCGATATGGTGATTCTGCACCATCTGTTCCAACGAGCGACGCTTACCGCGCTCGTGTTCAAGACCCTCCTCCAAATCATGGAGGAAGTGATCCATTTTGTCGATCTTCGACATTAGATCCGACATACGGTTCGGATCTAATTTTCCCTCCTCCACCACAACCTTTGGTGGACTCCCACGGTGGTCAACGTTTCCTTGTGGAACGTATCCAGAACCACCGTGATGTGAAGGGGCAGCGAACGAGTTATCTTGTTCGCTGGCGAGGTTATCCACCTTCGCATGACAGCTGGGAACCTCATTCCCAGCTGATTGTTGACCTGCTTTTAAAAATGCTTCTTTTAAGTCAAGATTCATTTTCCAATCAGCGATAATGAATAAGTCCTGGGAATTCTTGATTTTTCTTGTACTCTTCGATGATGCCCAATGTATTTTTCATCATAAAGCAGCTTTTCTGCAAGGTAGCAAGCAGCCTGATCATTTTTTCATCAATTCCCTTTGTTCTTTGGTCCATTCCTGGGCATTGACAATTGTCAATGGATAAGTGCGCATTCTGAATTTTCTCTCTAACTTTTTTCTAGATAATACGTTGAATGCCTCGTCCGTCAGTATGACGAGACCCATCCGATGGATCAGAAAGTCCATCGGAAAACACGCGCCCCTGGCGCCTGTATATCGATTGCAAAACGTCAATCGGATCGCGCATCTCGATAGAGATGCGAGCCCTTCCCCAGGGCGAAGAAAGATAAATAGACATCCCCTTTTACTCGCTTCGTGTTGTCAACACAACACGGACAGGGAGTACCCCACGTGAGGCATGGAAGTCCTGCCTCACGTGACAAATGATGCAATTTATACCTAGCACCGGTTGGAGTTCGTTTCTCAAACTTAACGCGATTCGCGTTAAGTCTTTGAAGCCAGGCTTCGCGTCCAATGTCATTGACATTGCAAATGAACGCGCTCTAGGCTTGCATAAGCGAGATAAAGTCTCGCTTATTGGTGCTACTATACCACCGATGCTTGAAAAAAGCATCAAGATAAAAATGTTTCTCAGCGCGAAAGTTCTTCGCGCTGGGTTCAAGGCCATGTAGCTTTGTCGCAATAAAGATGATTTCTCATCTTCGGAACCGAACATGCTGTAGCGAATGCTACCAGCACGTCTACTCGGATGAGATCCCTCACTCGAAGGCTCATTGTCAGACGCCTCACGATGATCAGACAACTGTTCTGTTCTCCCCGAGAGGGCCATTTCGTCCGACTCGCATTCGTAGTCGACCTCCAAAGAGGGGTCGCATTCACGTGGTGTATCACCACGTGCACCCGCAAAATTTAGAGTTGCGGGAGAAGATGATACTACGGCAGACGTTCCGTCTGCCGTAAGAGACAATAATGCGTCGCCCGCGGCTGCATGAACCGCAGCCGAAGGCGTCGCACTATTCGCATACCGCATGGACTCGTTAATTATGATATAGAATTAAAAATGATGGTTCTGACTAATCAACATCGATTTTAATAATGTGGTTTTATAGTGACCACCCTACCCAATGATAGTCAGAGTGGTTATCGTTTAAGGGAGGGATGATGTAACGGGGTGTATCGTACATGGAATTAACACTAAAAGGTTGTTAATTAATATATTATCTAAAAGGTAGATAATATTTGGAGAACATTACTTTACATGGTAATATTCTAAAAGCTTATCCATTGGTAGATATAGACCATTATATCTACTTTCTCCGCGGTCCAGTCAGCGCTGGACGCGCGCAAATAGAAAGACAGATAAGACTTTTAGTACATGTTATGTATTAGTTTATAATTATGTTAGTATTAAGTAAATAGACAAGAAGAACTTAATTACATTAATACAGTTTTTAATCAACCCTCTTTAAAGCAAGTATTTAAAGGGAGTCTTCCTCTACACGTACTAGTGTACGTGAAGTGACGTGAGGCACCACTCGCACTGAGGCAGTGCGAAGTGAACTTGTACTGAAGCAGTACAAGTCGGCAGTGTCCCGTTCAGTTTATGCTATGTCTGGCGCATATATTTTGGGATATTTGATTTTACACTTTTCAAGTTTTCAGTTCTATTCTTGTAAAAATTTGATTGGCGATATTAAGTAATATGTCCTCTTATTATCGCCAATAAAATGTTTACAAGAGCATTCGCTATTGACGGTTCTTATGCGGGAAGACTAGTTTATTTTATTCTTCACTTATTTACACGGCGTTGCCTTGATGAGAGTCGTGGCGCTTGATGCCGGCGGAGCCACGCTCAAAGCGTCTGTCGTAATTTCCGGCGAGACTTCAACCGTGTCAATTCTTCCGAATCACGTAGCATCGACATCTGTCAATCCCTCCACGATATATATGGGTCAAAAATTGCAAGAGCTTGAACAACAACGAGCAAAATTGCGATATTTACGGCCAGTGCAGAGGTGAGTAAGATACCCTTTTTGTCACGAAGTTATTAGTAATGGAATTCATTGGCAGGGGGTACTGCGTAAATTGGAACATTGAGTCCGAGTTATGGGCACATCTATTGTCGAGCAAGGCAAGTTAAAGTTACAAATTCGGGGTACGCTATAAAGCCTAACAGTAGCTTTGAAGGATGCAGATGTTGCAAGTAAATCCATCTGAGCACGCGCTAGTGGTAACATCTCCGCCACTGGCACCAGTAATTATAAATGAAACGATGGACCAGGTGGTATTCGAAGAGCTTGGCTTTACGTCCTATGCTCGCGTAAGTGCAGCTGAGAGCTGTGTGCTGTCATACTCAATGCACTGCGAGCGTGAAAAAAAGAGCCCATCAATGGGTTTAAAGCCAATCAATAATAGTCCTGGTCGAACTCTATTAAATCCACCATCTCCTCTCTCTCTGGTGGACGTTGAAGATCCGCTGCAATTTTCAATGTCATCCTGTCATCTTGTAGTAGACTCTGGATTCTCGTTCACGCACGTGGTTCCAATGATAAATGGACGGATGTGTTTGCCAGGTTTAAAGCGAATTAATGTTGGAGGGAAGATGCTGACGAATTACTTAAAGGAGATCGTGTCATTTCGGCAGTGGAATGTCATGGACGACACGCGAGTGATTAATGAGCTCAAGGAAGCGCTGTGTTATTGCTCACTGGATTTTAAAGGCGATTTGACTCGATATCACTTAAATCGGTACGAGCGGAAACATTGGGTCTTGCCTGACTTTGTGCATACTTTTCAAGGACGTTGCCGGGATGAGGACTTCACTGTTGACGGTGACAAAGCACAGATCAACGACCAACAACCTACAATACCTTGCGACGGCGAGCAGGCGCTAGAAATGAGTCTTGAAATGGTCACGGTACCAGAAGTACTGTTTAATCCATCAGACATTGGTATTAATCAGGCAGGAATCGCCGAAACCATCGTACAAGCCGTGAAAGCTTGTCCCATTGAGCTCTCAGGTGCATTTTATGCAAATATTTTGCTGGTTGGCGGCAACACCAAATTTCAAAACTTTCGTCAAAGACTTGAACGTGATTTAAGACCTCTAGTGCCCGATGAGTTCGATATCGGTTTTCATCAACCTCCTGAGTGCGTTAATTATCTACTGAATAATGAACAAGTGATTTTATCTGTTGTAACATTCTGCTTTGTGCTATTTTGTAGCCCGATACTCGCAGCCTGGCAAGGTTGTTGTTCTCTAGCCAAGTCGGATATCTTGTCCGAGCGGATTGTATCGAAGCAAGAATATGACGAATACGGCAGCAATATCTGTTTTCAGCGCTTTTAACGATGTGCTTCGGAGGCATCTATGAAAATCGACGGCATTCATGCTTAATACTTAAGATCATTGTTATTGGCCACATTTATAAAGCTACATGAAGATTGTATTTAGTGTTTTAGACGTTTTTAGTTAAGTGCGATGATCTCTACTTTATCTGAAGCCATTTACTCCGGCTCACCGCGTGCATATGTCACGGAGCTAGCTGATAGTGAAGTTTGTAATATGGTGTTTGAATATTATCGTGACAAGTATTTTTATCAAATTTACAACAACCTTATAGGCATTGTCTGTGCTGAATTTAGCTTCAAACGCGATAGTTTTGTCGATTTTACGCGCAATATTTGTTCCAACAAACGACCTAATAATGTTTCCAAACCTACCAGTGGTGCTCATTTTGGACGTTATCAAGAGCCGGATTTTGGTGTGCACATTATGTAATTCAAATTGAAACGGGCAACATGCTCACTTCGACACCGTTTGCAGATACTGGTGTGCGCACCCATTCCTGCTGCTGTGATGAATGCAAGCCTCATGGAGAACGAGCTAGAATCTATTAGCAGCTATCGAAGCCCATCAAAGCTCTCTATGGACGGCGCTCATGAATCTCTAATGCTTGCAGCGGATGCACAGGATGGACCAGAGGAGTTTAACTTCCAAGTGTACAAAACCGTAGCTTACTGATAACGTGACGAAACCATAATATCATCATTATGCTAGGTCCGTTGGAGTTATGATGGGACGGCGGCTCCAACGTCGATACCAAGGCGTGTATCAAAAATACTCGTTAGTGACGCAACTCGTCACGTGGATCATTGGCATTTATATTGTTGTAGTATTCGTTGTACTCGCTGCCAATAATTCTGAATCGGGTAAATTATCTATTTTTATATTGAAAAATGCGATAATTTAAATGAATTTTGTGCATATGTTGCAGCATCCAGTACCGAACAAATGTCCACGTCAAATGACATTTTTTACTTTGCAGGAGTCGCCTTGGCGCTGTACATTCTCGTTCAATTGGCCTTAATTGTGCGGTGGATCATTTACTGGATTGTCCTTGCCGAGCTGCTGACATTTGCAATCACCAACAATTTATACGTGCTCTTTTGGATCGAAAACGACGACGTGACCAATACGGACCGACAAGTGCGCTATGTGATGATTGTCGTGCTCTCTTCGGTCGAATTAATCACCGTCTCAACGTATTGCTTCACACACTATGTATATCCATGGCTCGTTTTGCATCGAAAGTTTGATCTTGTTAAATGGTGGAATATCCAACCAGGTGTTGAAACAAACACTTTAACATACCGCTCGAAAGCGCGCTTCTATACAAGGAAGCGCAGTATGATTAAATACTGCGGAGGATTGAACGCACAGGGTCAGCCCCATGGATTTGGGATGTGGACCGACACGGCCGATCACGGTGAGAAACTGACTGGTCAGTGGAGAGATGGTGTACCCATTGGCCCGTTCCGAAGCTTTGAGCATGGAAGTGGCTACTCGTTTGTTAACATTCGAGTGGGCTTTTGCCATAATCGAAGTGAAAAGCGCCCGAATAAGGTCGATTTCTTACCAAAGCACTCGAACAATGGTTTACATTGGGGCGTAGCCAGCGTCGAATGTTCAGTCTCGGGTGGGTTCTTCAAATACTTGCCTACTGTCACGCACTTGACGTCGTCATACGCCAATGAGGCCCCTCAGAGCGTAGCTGAATGCCTTCCCGTACTTCGTACTCCGACGGATGGGGTCGTTTTTAACCACAAGGAAGAAGAAACGAGGATGCGCGCACAGCCACGCAAAACACGCGCCACAAGGCGGCAACCCTTTCGAGAAAAATCTGCTCCTATACTTGACTTGTCCAACAATAATGACGATATGTGCAAAGAAGCGTTGATTCTGCTACATGGATACAGCTGCTCTCTGGACTATGGCATGAACCGATTAGCACAACTTCTCGCGCTCGGGGATTTCCCGTCGTATATTCATCCATTTGTGTTTAGCTGGCCTAGTGGGGGAGTGTTGGCGTACTTTCAAGGTAAGATAAACAGCAATATTGTCGTTTGTAATGTACTCACTTTATTAATTGATGCAGCGAGAAGTATTGGAAGCGAAAGCGCACGAACCGCACATGACTTCATTCTTTTCTTGAAAAGTCTAATGGATGCGGGTTACACCAAGCTAAATATCATTGCCCATTCAATGGGAGCGCGTGTTTTCTTTAGCGCGCTGAACAAGGGGCTCTTTGATGAAGTCTTTTTGGAATGTTACTATATTGTCTTGACATCTTCGTCTTTCATATTAAAGTGCTAATTGTGTGTTCATTGTTGACCAGTAGCCTACCGGAAGCCACTCAAACGTCGGCTTTACGACTAAAAGGATCGAACTTTCGACTGTAACCTTTTGTAACCCAGATTACGATCGTAACGAGTTTGTAAAGTACGGTGGAGGATATGATCGCGCACGGCACTTTTGTAGTCACATTACGCTTTATGCGGACAGTATGGATGGAGCACTCTTTTACTCAGAATGTCTAACGAAGGAATCTGTCACAGGGCCATTGAATTACTCGCTTGGTAGACGTGGGCATATGATCCATCGAGACGTAGAAGAGAAGGACCGATCTGATGCACAATTTCTTCATTGGCAGACGAAAGACTTGGCACCAATTCAAGACATGGATTTAGCTCTTGCTGCAGTGAACCAAGGAGCCGATTATCCTGGGTTGGCAAATTTTGCCTACAATCGAAGCCGGACCCACCCGACTGATGATGAGTCAGCACCTTACGGAACAACACGAAGTGGAACTAATAAAGAAGAAGCTTCACTTCATTACCTCGACATGGATGTGATTGACACGACTTGGATGGACAATAATGTGCACGCGATTCGGCACAACTATTTTAATCTCAACCCAACGATTGTAAGTCACTATCTGTTCAAAAAGATTCGAGGGGAGTCTAAGTGGAACAATTGCTTACGTATTGCAGGTCGATGATCTTCGGCACTTGATTGTATTAAAACAACGAGCAAGTTCCCGTCCTGGCTTACTTAAGACTACGTCTGCCGAAAACGTTTATATTTTCCTCGTCGCTCCTTCACATGTCAAGAATAAATAATTGCTCACGCGCAAATGTCAATCTTGTCCGTTTTGATAAAGCCTTTTGTTATCAGACAGGAACCTGAAGAGTCGAGTTTTTCGCCTTTGTATTTCTTGAGCTGCTTATTTTCAACTTATTTACATGACGATTTCATTACCAATAATACGGGCTGAAACAATTCGCAACAGACCATTAAAATTCACAAAGTTGCCACTACTATTCGGCACGTCCCTGACCATTTGATGTCTTACCGATTCTATCTGGCTGTATGTTGCAGACACCCACTCGGCCATCTATACTGTCGTATTGAAAATCGATCGTAAGACC
This sequence comes from Bremia lactucae, assembly GCF_004359215.1. Lineage (NCBI taxonomy): Eukaryota > Oomycota > Peronosporomycetes > Peronosporales > Peronosporaceae > Bremia > Bremia lactucae. The sequence goes on from NC_090611.1 coordinate 1,046,898, forward strand.
GCATAGATAACGCGGTATCGTTGCTGCCTCCGCAAGTCCACCAATCAGGCAGAAAATCGCGTCTCTGACGGCGATGCGTGATATAACCTTAAACCGGGAAAAGCATCTCATAATACAAGCTATCCAATTATTTTCTCACGCGTTTCTTTGTCGTCGCCAATATCATTGCTTTTCAATGTGCCAAAATTTTCACCAGTCGTCAAAATTGGCTTAAAACGTGACTTAGTCTGGGACGAATGCTGATTGTAGATAGTATCAAAATGATTCTGGCAGCAGCAGTAATGCGATTCAATGGAGAAATGTTGTGTAATTAGCACCGACAAATCAGAATTTAATTCTTGGCGAATAAAGATGTTTCATTAATTGTATCGCATGCTGACGCAAAATGCGCCCGTGACAAACCTACGTGAATGCACAAAGTCATCCACAAGTTGAAGATTGTATCTGGTCTTATCATATCGGTATGAGTCTCAGACGTGGATTACTTGCGAGTATTACGTTTTCTGTTGATCTTCAATTGTAGATGCCAGTATGTAATGTTTATTTTTTCTTGCAAAATTTGACACCAAAAAAGCCTTTAATTGTCCACTCTCCTTCGTCATTTTTATCATCATGACAGTTATTTTAAAAAATATCTATCTCGATTGTCACTTCATATATTCAAGTCTCAAATTCCGGTTGCCTTTGGCACCAACGGGGACCTGGACGTTTGTGAAATTGACTTAATGAACATGATTGAACGTCCGGATTGATCCAATCAGTTAAAAGAGAGACAACACGAATGTATCCAGCCTTATGTGCAGCATTTCGAGCTTCAATGAGACAGCCAAGAATCGAGCAGCGAATTAAAGCCTCCACACATTCAAGATTTCCGCGAGCAGCAGCTCGCTCCAGAGCATAATCATGTGGACCTTCGTGTCGGTGCTCACCAAGAAAGAGTACAATTTCAGTATGTCCATTGATCGCAGCATTTGTCATCGCATCTTTCGTACAACCTTCGACGCGGTGTTCCTGCAAATAGCGCACAATGTCTAAATGGCCACGGCTAGCTGCATTGTTCATCGCGTCGGTAGTACACAATGCCTGTCCTTGTTCATGAAGCGCGCGTACCATGTTTAAATTACCGTTTTGACATGCGACATCCATGGCTTCGGACGTGCATCCTTCCTTTCGATGCTTCAAGAGATACTTCACAACATCTAAATGGCCTCGCCATGCAGCCCCATCAACAGCCCTTGACGTGCCTCCTTCTCGTCGATGCTCCTGCAGAAACTTAACAATCGACAAGTGTCCAGCCAATGCTGCACCATCCATCGCTTCCGTCGTACATCCTTCACGTCGATGTTGATGTAAGAACATCACGGTGTCAATGTGTCCACTACGAGCAGCTCGATCCATGGCTCTTGTCGTACATCCTTCGTTTCGATATGTATGCAAAAACCGCACGATTTCGATAAATCCACCAGCAGCGGCACCATCCATTGCATCCGTCGAGCAGCCTTCTTGTCGATGAGTATGAAGAAACTGGACTAAGTCCAAATGTCCATTGATAGCAGCTCTATCTAACGCTGCGATTGTACACCCTTCTCTTCGTTGGGTATGCAAAAAGTGGACCACCTCGATGTACCCATTTGCTGCTGCACGATCCATTGCTGCTACAGTACATCCCTCGGATCTTTGGTCATGCAAATACTGCACTGTCCTAATGAAACCATTAGAAGCTGCTCCATCCATTGCGTTTGATGTACATCGCTGATGTTCTTCCCCCTGCCGCTGTAACAAAAACTTCATAATTTCCAGACGCCCCATTTTGGCTACATAATCGACAAGTTGTGAATCTTGAAATGCTTTTGGAGCCATCTTCCGTTCGTCTAGATATTGCAAAACAGAAAGCCCAGCTCGACTCAAGTCGTCAGCATCGATGCCATAAAACTTCGAGTTGGGATACTGTGCAGCAACCCACGTAATAATTTCGACGGGGTCCTGTAATGTCGGCACGTCTGAGTATCGAATTGCCCACCCCATGAGTGTATCCTCCTCGGATCGCATCAGAGAGAACTTAAATGGTAGCAGCTTTATTGATGCCAAGTATTGAACGATAGCAAGACGTCCGTTTTGAATAGCATAGAGTATAGTATCACGAAATGACAACTCTGCTCCCGCGAGGAATGACTTTGATCGTGACAATCTCCATAGGTGGCGCAACGTATCCAAGTCTCCGCGTTGAATGGCATCTTTTGGTAAAGCGCCCGCGACAGACCATGGGTCTGAACAATGCGCAGCCTGAAAGGAAGTGACACAGGACAAAATTCGACCCGGAACGCCGTCAATGAATCTCATAATGTGGCGAAAGAGCGACGAATTCGTGAGCACGGTTGACGCTGCAGCACGCGACATCGTTGGATAAAGTGTTACTCAATCATACCGAAAGAAGAGCCTTTTTTTTTTTGAAAATTTTCTTTATTTATGTTTTTGTTTATTTAATTCTAAGAGCAATACTAGTTTCAAATTTCGAGAATTCCGGATGCCAATTTCGAAGCTTTGTATAGCTCGCCATCGGCGATCTCGATGAGCACTTTATTCGACACATCAGTGTTATCCAGATGTTGAGCAAAATACTTCGTGTAACTCTGTATAGAACGATATGCAAAGCTATTCTTCATTTCCGGCGTGTTCAATCGGCCTCGCTTGTGAACATTCACCGTATTCCAAAGGGTCAGTGGTTTAATATTCAACGATCGCCAATATTTGAAAACTTCAATTTGCATTTTTCGAAGCTCCTCCTTGAGCTCTGGAACGTCCTTCATTTTGGCTTCGAGAAATTCACCAAAGTAAAGATCGAGTCGGCGAACTTCTGAAGAGCTTCGAATGAACTCGAATGCTTTCTCCATTGTAAATGGCGCAATTCCTGGTTGTTTGTTGTACACGGCAATGTAGGAGAGCCACTTTAAAAAGTTAGAGTTGTACGCCAGAAACGCATTTTGAAGATGTAGACGATTAAAAAACGTTTCCGGATGCTCCACTCTTTTCAGCAATATCTCATGTGTAAGCAGTGTACGATCAGCGACAGCCTCTATATGATCAGTAAAAGTTTCCATACCGTCGATATTTCGAATTGATTGAAGAAATGCGATGATATCTTCATCTGCTTTTGTTTTTCTCAACAAGCGTAGTAACTCAGAATAAAATAATTCATCAGGAATGCGTAAGCCTTGAAAGGCTACAGCGGACTCCGTCTCTCGGTACGATCGGCAATATCGAAGCCACTCCGTTATCAGTCGATCCCTATCAGGAATAGTCTCGTTTTCAAGATTTAGGATACGAAAAACGTGCTCGGGGGGTTCTCGGACTCGATTCCATGCTATATGCATCACATCCCTGCTCGGAGCATTCAAAATCATGTACGCCTGCATTTTTCCCGCGAGACGCTCGCCATCTGGCCATGTTTCGAGCGATTGAAAAAGCATTGCCATATCTTCCGTCGTAAGCTTTGTTTCAAGTAATTTGTAGAACGTGCTTTCAGAAAATCGATGAGCCTCATCTTGAAATGACTCGAACTTAATCACATAATGAATCCAACGGCCAAAATTTCGGTCCATCTCAGCATGTGGGTGCGAGAAAGGCACGTTTAACAGATACAATAGAAGCTTTGGATTCATGTGAAACTTTAATGCCCACTTGAACGCAGAATCATACAACTTGTTTTTTAAGGAGCTTCCAATTCCCCTCTCTTCCGTGCCAATTCCTGGTTTTGAAGCGTATCGCAAGGCTCTACTATCTGGATCGGAGACATTGGATACAGCTGCAATATATTGTTTTGAGAAATATTCGATGCTTATTAGTTCCAAGCATTGACGCTGCTTTCCCGCCATTAAGAGCACGACAGCTGCAGCGATCACAGCAAGAAACAGGAACCGCAAATTGTGCCCACGCATGGCAACGATAAATATTGTGACTGTTTTGAAATAAAAATAATGCGTTCACCTCCAGTTGAAAATAATATTACTGTTTTACAAATTCGGATTTGTTTATATTCATTGAGCTGTGCTCTTTTTATTTCGTTAAAGGTCAATCGATATACCCTTAAATGAAAAACAACATAATAAAGAGTTTCTATTTACGACAGCAATACTACACATGAAAAATACTAAGGCTCATGATTACTGATCGTTGCTACAACATGTACTTAGTTATTGAGGCCGCCACCTTGACCTTGGGCGCCAATACCTCCAAGTCCGCCGGCTCCAAAAGCCCCACCATTCATACCACCCGCACCACCTCCAAAACCACCGCCAAAGCCTCCAAGACCACCAACACCATTATTGCCGCCAAAACGTCCATTCATACCGCCCATTCCACCACCTAGCTGTCCACCAGCTCCAATGCCGCCGCCTGCACCTCGTCCAAAGCCGTTCGCTCCAGCAAACCCGCCAGCGCCACGAGGACCAGCACCAGCTCCACCTTGCATCGCTCCGTTATCATTACCAGGACCGGGTTCACCATTTGGCATCGTTGGAGCAGGTGTGGCAGGACCATTATTGTTGCCAAAACCATTATTGCGAGCACCATTGGTACCAATCCCTTGTCCCACGGCACCGGCACCCAAAGCACCGCCACCCATTTGCCCATTAAGAGTCGAACCGAATTGATTCATTGCAGCCCCGTTTCCTCCAGCTCCAAATCCACCATTGAATTGACCAAGTCCATTGCCAGCATTAGTATTGAATTGGTTCATACCAGCACCTCCTCCGTTAAACTGACCGATCCCACCAGCACCTCCACCAGCACCTCCACCAGCTCCACCAAGTCCATTCATTCCTCCTCCGCCCATTCCGATGCCGTTGCCAAATTTGTTCTTGAACCAATTGGTATTGGACCTTGACGTCCTTGAGCAAAGACGTTGCCATTGAGAATTGAAAGAGTCGCTAGAAAAAGTGCCAAACGAGTCATCATAACAAGAGATGAGCTGATTTGTAGAAGGACAATTTGTTCTGAAAAAAAGAAAATGACAAGTGAACAAAGCTTTTGTGCCAGGTTCGGTAGTCATAGGGTGCTCAAGTTGCTTCAATCGCGAATCTGAACATATGCACTTGCTTTCAATCAATCTTTAAGTCCATAAAAACATATATTTTTTACAAAATGAGGGTCCTTTCTATTTCGTATTTAAATGAGTGTCCATTTTACTAAAGCTCTTGACAATAACGACTTACGTCGCTTTGAGCCCACCGCGGGCGCGCTTTTTGTCTTTTAGCCAATTCCTACGTTCCTCGTGTCCTCTACCTATTGTATTACTATCATTGCACTCATTCACGTTGTAGGCGTTTATTTATTTAGGCGTCCATTCGCATGGTACGAAAGGCCACGCCCTATCGCGTAGATCCTCCCTCACAGCCTCGCACGACAGGGAATGATGTGGTCCTACCGATCGTGCTGTGGACGGAGCCACCACAAATTGAAGTGTGTATTATACACGTTTTTCGTCTTCCGATGACCGAGGCAAGCGATGTCGTGCATTCCGAGAATGACAGAAAAGAAGGCACATGGACCCAATTATGTGTCTTTGCCGGTACTGTAGACGGTCATGTACTCTACTGGCGATTTCATGACAAGACGGTAGCACAAGTCAATCTGCTCGTGTTTCCAGGATGCAACGGCCACTCCGTGGTGGGTTTAGTGAATGGGATAGATGAGTGGGGACAGCACGTTTTAATTTCAGCCACAACTGACGGAGCAGTGGCCAAGTGGCAACTGCCGAACGGAGCATGTACAGAAGCCTCTGCATGTATTGCAAATGAGCTGGCTCCGCTCTGTGGTCTTGAAATCTTAGGGAATCCACGCTACGCTGTCGTAGTGAGTGCCGTTTCACGGTTAATGGTGCTCGATACTTGGAAAATGGAGCTCATATGTTGCCATGATACGGCACAAGAGCAGATTCGACGTAGTATTACAGTGGGAGAGCTGCAAATGCCACATTTCCTGTCTTTAAAACAAAATATAAGCCGATCAAGTACCATATATGACACAAACATTGGCTCGCTAGACGAACAAAAGCCGCAAGTGCGTCAATTAAGCATGAATACAATGGCAACAAGTACAGTTCTTAACGAAATTTCTCCAGAATGGGATGCTGTCGTGCTTTCGCTTGGAACCAAAGGATTAATTAAATGTTTTCTATGCACTCAACCTCGCGAAGCTTCAATTAATGCACTACAAAACTCAGTGAAGACCTTCTGCTGGGTCCAACGTAGTAGTTGGGTCATTTCATGGGCTGACGAGGCCGCTGATATCACGTGTTCCCAAAGCACATCGTTAAAACGTGGGGACAATATGGATCCACAGACGGCACTTATGAGTTCCATCAAAAGCAGCTACTTTCCGCTCTCAATGCACGTCTCGGCCGACTCATCGCTTGTGTTACTCGTGTGGTCGACAAAATTTGTTGTACTGAAGCGAAAATGGTTGTGTCCGATGGCAATGGAATGTCCGGACAAAAGTGATTTCGTCGGCAGTTGCCGCATTCCACCGTCGGAATTTGTACGACGAGCGACGAACATGGACAATTGTACGGACAGTTTGTCTTGCAGTGCTGATCGTACAGAAGAAAATATATTTTGGGACGATGGTACCTTCTTGGCTGATCAAAGTGTGAGTATGTGGACCACATCAGGTCATGTGTTTCAATTTCCGATGAAATCGGCTATTGAGGCCGGCAAATTTTTTATTTTTACAAAAGCGCAAGATCAATTGGTGCCACGCTCGAATTCAAGAGTTTTGCATGTGATTGATCAAGCCATTTTTATTGAATCAATGAAGCGATGCAAGTGCTGCGATTTAATTACCACTACCACTTGCTCTCGACAACACAAATTCAAGATACGACGACACTCTGCTGGATTCCTGTCGCTAAAAATGAATGAGTCAATACAAAATTCAAGACTGGAAATTGTCCACACGTGTCGTCATGGGACGCTTGGCTTATGGACAATCTCTACAGATTCCTTGTCGTCTTTACGACACGAATTATCGATGTCTAAGTTTCTTGTCAAGACTTGCGTTGGATCAAATGAACCCGTACGTGTATATTCGTTTCAAGATGGATTTCCGGCGATTTCTAAAAAAGCCAATGAAGATGCAAGTGTTGAGAAAAAAGTGTTATTCCACTTAATAATAGGAAGAAATGACGCACTCTCCTCATCGATCTATGAAGTAACTCAGCGGGCTCGAGCGCGTCGTGAGCGCCAGCAACGTACCGATGCAGCAATGACTTCCGTGGAGAATGCAGCAAGAGGTAATTTAACGGCTTCGACGAGGGCGAGTAATGTGAGTGTATTAGCGACTGCATTGACCCCTGTGCGTATTAAACGAGAATCTTCGGGCACTGACGTCCAATCCGGATCAGTTCAGACCGAAAAACGCAATCAAGATTGTTTCTTTGAAACGTTGTCGTATCAATTTTTAATGGATATTCCGATCGTTGTGAAGGGTTTGTCGAATGGAAATGTGTACATAAATTTACTAAGCCATGAATATTCATCAAACTCAACTAAAAAGACAGGAACACACTTCGCTTGTCATTCGGGACGAATCACAGCGCTTGCCCATTGTTTCTGGGGAGTCAATTCCACTGCTAGTCAAAAATTAAAGGACAAGACAGACAATACAGCGAATGGAACTCAATTCGTTTCGTCGCNCCCTATCGCGTAGATCCTCCCTCACAGCCTCGCACGACAGGGAATGATGTGGTCCTACCGATCGTGCTGTGGACGGAGCCACCACAAATTGAAGTGTGTATTATACACGTTTTTCGTCTTCCGATGACCGAGGCAAGCGATGTCGTGCATTCCGAGAATGACAGAAAAGAAGGCACATGGACCCAATTATGTGTCTTTGCCGGTACTGTAGACGGTCATGTACTCTACTGGCGATTTCATGACAAGACGGTAGCACAAGTCAATCTGCTCGTGTTTCCAGGATGCAACGGCCACTCCGTGGTGGGTTTAGTGAATGGGATAGATGAGTGGGGACAGCACGTTTTAATTTCAGCCACAACTGACGGAGCAGTGGCCAAGTGGCAACTGCCGAACGGAGCATGTACAGAAGCCTCTGCATGTATTGCAAATGAGCTGGCTCCGCTCTGTGGTCTTGAAATCTTAGGGAATCCACGCTACGCTGTCGTAGTGAGTGCCGTTTCACGGTTAATGGTGCTCGATACTTGGAAAATGGAGCTCATATGTTGCCATGATACGGCACAAGAGCAGATTCGACGTAGTATTACAGTGGGAGAGCTGCAAATGCCACATTTCCTGTCTTTAAAACAAAATATAAGCCGATCAAGTACCATATATGACACAAACATTGGCTCGCTAGACGAACAAAAGCCGCAAGTGCGTCAATTAAGCATGAATACAATGGCAACAAGTACAGTTCTTAACGAAATTTCTCCAGAATGGGATGCTGTCGTGCTTTCGCTTGGAACCAAAGGATTAATTAAATGTTTTCTATGCACTCAACCTCGCGAAGCTTCAATTAATGCACTACAAAACTCAGTGAAGACCTTCTGCTGGGTCCAACGTAGTAGTTGGGTCATTTCATGGGCTGACGAGGCCGCTGATATCACGTGTTCCCAAAGCACATCGTTAAAACGTGGGGACAATATGGATCCACAGACGGCACTTATGAGTTCCATCAAAAGCAGCTACTTTCCGCTCTCAATGCACGTCTCGGCCGACTCATCGCTTGTGTTACTCGTGTGGTCGACAAAATTTGTTGTACTGAAGCGAAAATGGTTGTGTCCGATGGCAATGGAATGTCCGGACAAAAGTGATTTCGTCGGCAGTTGCCGCATTCCACCGTCGGAATTTGTACGACGAGCGACGAACATGGACAATTGTACGGACAGTTTGTCTTGCAGTGCTGATCGTACAGAAGAAAATATATTTTGGGACGATGGTACCTTCTTGGCTGATCAAAGTGTGAGTATGTGGACCACATCAGGTCATGTGTTTCAATTTCCGATGAAATCGGCTATTGAGGCCGGCAAATTTTTTATTTTTACAAAAGCGCAAGATCAATTGGTGCCACGCTCGAATTCAAGAGTTTTGCATGTGATTGATCAAGCCATTTTTATTGAATCAATGAAGCGATGCAAGTGCTGCGATTTAATTACCACTACCACTTGCTCTCGACAACACAAATTCAAGATACGACGACACTCTGCTGGATTCCTGTCGCTAAAAATGAATGAGTCAATACAAAATTCAAGACTGGAAATTGTCCACACGTGTCGTCATGGGACGCTTGGCTTATGGACAATCTCTACAGATTCCTTGTCGTCTTTACGACACGAATTATCGATGTCTAAGTTTCTTGTCAAGACTTGCGTTGGATCAAATGAACCCGTACGTGTATATTCGTTTCAAGATGGATTTCCGGCGATTTCTAAAAAAGCCAATGAAGATGCAAGTGTTGAGAAAAAAGTGTTATTCCACTTAATAATAGGAAGAAATGACGCACTCTCCTCATCGATCTATGAAGTAACTCAGCGGGCTCGAGCGCGTCGTGAGCGCCAGCAACGTACCGATGCAGCAATGACTTCCGTGGAGAATGCAGCAAGAGGTAATTTAACGGCTTCGACGAGGGCGAGTAATGTGAGTGTATTAGCGACTGCATTGACCCCTGTGCGTATTAAACGAGAATCTTCGGGCACTGACGTCCAATCCGGATCAGTTCAGACCGAAAAACGCAATCAAGATTGTTTCTTTGAAACGTTGTCGTATCAATTTTTAATGGATATTCCGATCGTTGTGAAGGGTTTGTCGAATGGAAATGTGTACATAAATTTACTAAGCCATGAATATTCATCAAACTCAACTAAAAAGACAGGAACACACTTCGCTTGTCATTCGGGACGAATCACAGCGCTTGCCCATTGTTTCTGGGGAGTCAATTCCACTGCTAGTCAAAAATTAAAGGACAAGACAGACAATACAGCGAATGGAACTCAATTCGTTTCGTCGCACTTTTTCAACCTCATTTCCGAACAAAATCGGAGCAAACAGGATTATTCTTTTCAGAACGCATATAACCCGTTAAACTCTCGTTTGATGGATACGTCAAATCTTAAGACACCGCTCGATAGTGATGCATTGATGAAGTCTCAGCCTTCAATCAAGCTTTTTGTCTTTAGCGGTGGCTCGGACGGTGTCTTTCGTGTACTTGAGCTCACGATCTATCGCTCAGCTGATGGACGGATCCAGTACCAAGCAGCAATAATGCAAAGGTTTCGCAATCACCGTGGAGCGATCGAGCGGATTGAAGTATCCCCGCGAAAGAAAGGATGCAATAAAGAAGTCGGGGGGTTACAGGATCCAGATAGACTAGTTGCGACGATTGGAATAGATCACAAGGTGGTCATTTATGCTCCTCAGGACTCGATGAATCGGCTTGAATGGGCGTGTTTGCTAGAATTCGCAGAGAATGGAGATCGAATTGGCAGATTGGAGTGGCATTTCGAGCGTGGACTGCTGTACATAGAATGCGACGATCTTATGGTCTACGTCTGGAGCCTCGATACAGGTATTTTAGAACGGATCATCCCAACTGCGCTACTTTTTGATGAAAGTAATGCCTCTGAAGCATTGAAAACGGACACATTGAGCTGTTCTCACGTAGACTGCTCAAGTTTAATTATTGGTGGCAAAACAGTCCAGGTGATGGAGTTCGCTGTGCTTTCAAGTGCTGATCGATTGAAGCAGAACTGGACGAGTTATTATTCGTCTTTGATGTCGAAAACTGGCGTGAATTCGATAGATGTCACGAAAGAGACGTTCTCTGAGTATGCTACGGGTTCAATGGAGCTCTTTCTCCTGTCTCTTGTGCTGTCGTGGGGAATCGATGACACTATTGATCAATCATGTCAATCTATCTTAGGCGTGACACCAATTAATGCGCTGTATTCGTGTGCACTGCAAGAGTTTCGATCCAAAGCATTGACAATTCCAGTGCCATGGGCCACGACGGATTTGAAAACGTGTGACCCGACCGTAGCGCCAGTCTCACCGGCTTTTGCTCGGAATTGGCAGCATTCGACCGCATTATCGGCTAGTATTGCGCTTGGCATTGTCTCGCTTTGTTTGAGCTGTATGGAGTCGAATCACGCTCGTACGGTACAAGGACCGACATTTTCTGTCAGTAGAGAAGCGTTTCAAGTCTTATGGAGTCAATTGATCACGCTGCATTCGATTGTGCTACCTGAAAGCACACCGTTGTTCCAAGAACCGGCCCTTAATGAGCTTGCAGCCTTTGGCTTTAATTCGTGTGACTACACGCGACTAGCAGCTCGGACGTTGTTAAGTGGTGTCATCAATCGACTTTCTACGAAAGAAACGAGCTATATATCTGCGAAATATTCCGCAAAACTGCATTATGAACTCCAGCGTCTGGAAACGACCTCGGGTGGCAATTCCCTTCACAATCGCATTGGCGCAATGCTAAGCTCCCAATCCGTTGGCACTTGTAGCACCTCAGCGAGTGTTTTATCCTTTTCTTTCGTGATTGAACGCCTTGGATCGCTTGTACTTCTCCTGAGTATGGTTGGTACGTATTTCCCGGGAGGGATTTCACCAACAAGTGCTCGAGAAGTGTGCGATGTGCTGGTGTTTTTGCTGCAAGCGCCCGAGCAGTACGTGGCGTCAGTATCCGCCGAGCTCTTGACTAAAGGCTTGATGCTCTTTCGACCGCATCTCGTCGATCTTGCGTCTCTTGTTGTCCAGCTATTACTTAATGACATGCGAGAAAAGCAGCGCTGTGATAGTGCATTCAATTCCGACATGTCTCTTAATTCTTTATGTGGAAGCAACGCAGCCATGAGTCTACTAGTCGAAGTCGGAGCGTATGAAGCTGCGTTTGTACTTAATGTTTTGCACCAAGAGATGCACATTCATGATCGTCCGTTAGGCTTTCATCAGAGCATTCTGCTCTACATGATGGAGCTCGTAAGTACACATTACTTGCTTTTGTGTCGCCACTTGCCTGCGTTAATCGACACGATCATGGCATGTCTCGAGCCCACGAAACCTGATCGACGGCGTCGGTGTCTTCCATTAAGCACTCGGTGTTTGCATGGCTTAGTCCGACGTTTTCCAATGGTGGATTTTCATCAAGAGACGCAGCGCTTGGCGCTCGGGACGATGGACGCAGTGATTGTGATCTACGACCTCCGTACGGCGACCAAGTGGCGCGTCTTGGATGGCCACGGCTCGGCTGTTTCAGCCGTGCGCTTCCGCTTGGATGGACAAGTGCTCGTATCATATGCCGCTCGAGATGGAAGCGTCCGGTGGTGGAATAGTGGCAATGCTGGGCTCTTTGGGGGCATGCTTAAGATGCATCAGTCGTGTTTGAAAGAGCACAAATTGGCCGCTCTGGAAGCAAGTGACAATGGCAGGGCCCCGTCGTCCATGGGCGGTGCAAGTGCAGGTCTTAAGCAGATTATTAAGACATGTCGCTTTCAATTTTTCACACGAAAAAATGGGACCGAGTCAGAGGAACTTAAGCTCGTGCTTCGATTGACGCGAGAAGATGCGAGTCAAGTGCAATTTTTGCTGTAGACTTAAGAATCGAAGACAATACTGCGATGCGAGTGAAAGATGGGGTCAATCCATATTGGAAGAGACGCGAGCTGGAAGAGACGAATAAAGATTGAAAGCTAATCGATGGAATCACTGCAGTTGGACGAGCAATAATTGTTGTTGGCGATGTTTATTCTTGGATTTTCCGTCTTTAGCTCCAGTTGCCTTTAAAATCCAGCAAGAGCTTAAGATCCTGATGACTCGTTTTGCATTTGTTTTAACAACTTTTTCGATCCTTTGTGGCCATGTCTTTGCTCAAGGACGTCAAGGTCCAATACCAATGGGTCCACGGGCACGTAATCGCGAGCAATTTGGCAACGGCGTCGGAATGGGCGGAGGAGGAATGAATGGACTTGGCGGAGCTGGTGGAGGTGCTGGTGGGATCGGTCAGTTTAACGGAGGAAGTGCTGGTATGAACCAATTCAATACTAATGCTGGCAACGGACTTGGTCAATTCAATGGTGGATTTGGAGCTGGAGGAAACGGGGCTGCAATGAATCAATTCGGTTCGACTCTTAATGGGCAAATGGGTGGCGGTGCTTTGGGTGCCGGTGCCGTGGGACAAGGGATTGGCACCAATGGTGCTCGCAATAATGGTTTTGGCAACAATAATGGTCCTGCCACACCTGCTCCAACGATGCCAAATGGTGAACCCGGTCCTGGTAATGATAACGGAGCGATGCAAGGTGGAGCTGGTGCTGGGCCTCGTGGCGCTGGCGGGTTTGCTGGAGCGAACGGCTTTGGACGAGGTGCAGGCGGCGGCATTGGAGCTGGTGGACAGCTAGGTGGTGGAATGGGCGGTATGAATGGACGTTTTGGCGGCAATAATGGTGTTGGTGGTCTTGGAGGCTTTGGCGGTGGTTTTGGAGGTGGTGCGGGTGGTATGAATGGTGGGGCTTTTGGAGCCGGCGGACTTGGAGGTATTGGCGCCCAAGGTCAAGGTGGCGGCCTCAATAACTAAGCTTAAGTTGTCGAAAGAATCGTCGCTGTCGTGATCTGCATTTATCTGTCGTAGCAATATTATATTGTATTGTAATAATAAGCTTGCGCTTTTTTTCTGTACAATTGGGTTTTTGATGCCCTTCTGCCTATATTTGTTATGAGACCTATTTCGGTATACAATGGTATCAAACCGCGAGGACGCCTTTAACGTCAGGGATTCGACGCACCGGGACGCGGATCGAGACGTCATTAAGCGTAGAATAATAAATGAAGAGCTTCTAGACAACGTCGATCATCATGATGATACAGATCTCTACCCTCCACCCACAATCGACGACTTAAACACTTTTGAACAAAGTGACGAAGAAGATGATCCGAATGAAAATCACCCACTCTTAAATTTCGCCGATATGCTGCTGATTGAAATTCTGCAATGGCTTGACGAAGACACAATTGCCGCTTGCATGTGCACGTGCCATCAGCTTCTTTTAGTCGCACGTTCCGAAGTACTCTTTGAGGCCTTGTGTCGCCGCATTTTCCCCATTCAAAACCCAAATGCTGCGATTGCTTTTGCACGCAATACTTTTCGACTTCGACGGTTCTCTACGTGGTTTGAGATGTTCCACTCGCGACCACGTGTGCGGTACAATGGCTTCTATTGGCTCAAGGTCGTGTATTATAAAAAGCCAGAGCTGAGCATGTGGAGCGACATTGTCCCGGGAACGATTCTAAAATGCATTTATTATCGTTATTTTTCGTTTCGGCGGGATGGAACCGTTCTTTATGGCATGTTGTTGAAAACACCGTTCGAGGTGGAAGCGTACCTTGGAGAGCAACGCAAAGGCGTTTATTGCGGCCGCTTCCACGTTCATCAGGACGAAGTTGTCGTGACCGTGCCAACCCATTGTAACAATGTCAATTTTCGACTTCAAATTACGCAGAGAAAGAGGGGTCGGAACGTAAAATTGATTTTGAAGGAACATTTTGCCTCCTCGGAGCCCGATGGGACGGGATGGATTACGTATTATGATACCGCGGAGGAAGAATTTTATTATTATCGCTCGTGTTGTCTTTAACGTTCTTACGCAAGAGAGGATTAATATTATGGATACATAGAATAGAAAGCTACTTGTGCAATACATGAAATGGTTTCAACTTACTTTGCAATAAATTATAATCGACTCGAACTAATTGTTTTTCTTGGCATCGTTCCGCAAGAATGGTATGAAAGACTGCACATAAGCGTATTTGTTGCCATTGACAACGCTTCATAAGCACATCGTCTTTAAAAAAAATATTTTGGCCATTCAAAGCCAGCAAATACTTGTGTCGGGCTCTGCTTCGCCTACCACTATGAAAATTCACAAGAAGACAGTAAAGCAAACGTAGTGGTTCTAGAAATAGGTAATTGTTCCCGCATATATTGTCTAGGAAGAACCTTTTCAAAGCGACAATAGTGGGAACAAGTTTAAAACTCAATTCTAGACACATGAATTTTCCTCTCGTCAGGAAAAGCATATAAAATGAATGGGGCTGCGTCGATAAATTAAAACGCGGTACGTCGTATAGAAATGGATACCTCGCTTTTTATAATTTGAATCTTAGCCTTGTATCAATGCACCATGATCTTGTCTCCAATTGCAAGTCCGTACTTGTCGTTAAAAGCGCTCACATTCGTCACCTCATCTCCTTCTCGACACCAATACAATGTTCTTTCAATATGGTACATCAAATGTGGCTGAATGTAATGAAACGCGACAGTGTCTGGCGCTACGCTCTCTTCTTTTGGCCTTACACCACCAATATGTTGATGATACTGCACGTACCAGTAATTCGGTCGATTTGGATTAACCATAAATACACCTTTCGGGGAATCCGCATGCCATCGTTCACGGCCTTGATGATCTCGTGTATCCCACGGAAAGACATTGTGCCACATCATGCAAAATGATATCGATACATCATCAGGAACCATTTCACTATATTTGTCCGACATACAGGTCCCATCGGGCAGAATGCTGACAATCTTATCAAGATAAAGTCGATTCATGACGTACCCCGGTCCTCCCGAATTAAAGACCCATCGATTCCACTTATCTCGCCACCTCTTTTCGATCGTGTCATCGACTATATAGTAACTCACTAATTCTTGAGTCAAGTTAAATCGATGGCCCATTTGCATGGCTTCGCGTGGAGCAGTCTGGTAAATCTCTGGACGTCTTAAGTACTGACGCAGGTTTTCGACAATCACGTAAGCATCGTCATCAGCTTTATAAAACCAATCAAATTCGTGTCGATAGTGTGCGTAAACGTATCGTAGTGTCGCCTTGTGCTTCTGCCACAAATGGTGGTGGTCGGCAATGACGTCCATCTTGACAACAGGATATTGTTTTGCGCGTGAGGTCCCTGCTGCCACAACAATTGTGTCAGTAACATTGCTGAAAAACATGAGTTTATCACAGCGCTGGCCCCATGTTTCAGCAACCGCCTGTGCGCGGGTTTGATGATGGACTGAGATTGTATTGACAATGCAGAAAATCTTCGAATGGTTTGGGCGTAGGGCGGAAGACGGTTGGGGTGTCACGTGAATTAAGTTTAAGGCAATACGAGATCGATCGACGTCCAGAGCACAGAGTTCAGCTTTTGAGAGGATAGTGGCTGGAGACGACAAGGTTTCCAAGTTTGAAATGACGACCACGACGAGCGTTGAGAGGTGAAAATAGATCACAAGAGCACGGAGGGACATCTTAATCGGAAAAGCCGCTTCTATTGCACACGTGCCCAATCCTAAAAGAGTCGCCGTATTTGGGCAAATATGCGGCCAAAAAGAATGTTAGTTATTATTCGCGCAATAATTGCGTCGTGTCCATGCGCTTGCTATTATCATAAAGACATCCAAACCGTACAACTTATTGTTGGCCAAGAAAATGTAGCAATATAAAGGAAACTGCACCTTTTGGTATAGCCACACACCCTCCCGTCTGCTTTTTTTAATTAAATAAAACTAAAGATTAAAAATAAACAGTTTCATCTATATCGCAAAATTGACAATTATTCCTTTAGTCTTTTGGACTCGATAATGGGAACACACCCATAATTATCTACCTCGGTATTTATGAGCGTAGCGTAATGGTAGCAACTTGTTGATAAATAGAGCATGTATCGCGTAACCTATATGCACGCCTTCCCAGCTTCAGTAGCTCGAAAGGTCTGCAAAAGACTTTGCATGTATGCGTACTTTCATGTTAAATAGCAACTGCTTTTTCAACAAAGAAATTACGAACGAAAGCCGACAAAAACTGAAACATAAGGAAATTGTGGCTCATGTTGGGTACAAAAAAAGCACTAAGATACGCCTATTTGAAAGGTTTGCATGCACTTCCACAAAAGTTGGTAGAAGTTAAGTATAATAAATTCATCCTTAGCTTGACCTCTAAAGACTCAGTAACATGCCCTTATCACTTATTCCAGCTCAACTTCTCCCTCGCTGCTCGGTTTGCTGCGCTTTCTTTTCGCTCTTTTTATGACTTGCAAATCAATTGCAGGCGCTCTTGGCTTTTTCTCACCTCATCCAAAATTCAACAGATACCCTTTTAGAATCGTCTTTAGATCGCCCTTTTGGCCTTTAAAACATCAGACCCTAAATTAAATCAGGGAATCGCTACAGCCGTACACCCTAATTGTCTACATAAGAGTAGTGTAATGGGTGTGGCTGCCCCTGGGCACATCAGAAACCGTGTTCTCGTATGGCGATGTTACATGTACGGTTTTTAACACAGTGGAATGACCCATACAATTAAAATATTTTATATGACTTTTTTATTCAATTAAGACGGGGAGGGGGTGTGGCTCTACTAAAAAGGGTGTGTGGCTATACCGGCTCCCTATATATTTTGTGAACTCTACGCAATATCATATCCTTCCGGCGCATTGAACTACTTGGCTCCGACAACTCATAATTTCTACACGACCATGACTTTATCTCCTATGGCAAGTCCATTATGCTCATTGAACGCGGCAATGTCGTTATACTTTGATCGACAGAAATACAGACTGCGCTCCAAGTGGTACATTAATACTGGCTTCACGTAATGAAACGCCACGCTGTCTGGGGCCGCACATTCGTTACTCGACCGCAAGCCTCCAAGGCCAATGTGATACCGTTCGTACCAATCATTTCTATTCCGCCACGTCCTAGAAATCAGCCTTGGATTCAATGCATGCCACCGATCCCGGCCATGATGATCTCTTGTATCCCACGGGTAGACATCGTTCCATATCATACAAAACGCCACTGCCGCATCTTCTGGCATTGTGCTACTAGCAGTGTCTGATAAACATGTTGTCTCGGGCAAAGACTTGACAAATGTATCGAGATACAAGCGATTCATCACATAGCCCGATCCGCCAGAATTGTAAATCATGCGGTCCCAATGAATATGCCACTCTGCGCGTAAAGTGCTGTTTTTAATGTAATAGTCGAGGACCTGCGTGGGCATACTAAAGCGATGGCCAATTTGCATCGGCGCTCGATTCACGCGTTGTAGAATTTCAGGTCGTTTCAAATAACTTCGCAAATTCTCGACAATCACGTACGTGTCGTCATCACATTTGTAGAACCAATCAAACTCGTGGCGAAAGTGGTCGTACAAGTATTTTAGAGCCGCTCGTGTTCGTAACCACAGATGCTTATGATCCGCAATAATATCAAAGTGTACAATGTCAAAGTGGCGTTCACGTGAGGTATTGGCACCGACAATAATTGTATCACTCATATTGCTGAAAAAAAGCAACTTATCACACCGTTGACCCCATGTCTCGGCCACAGCTTGAACTCGTGTGTGATGCTGAGACGAGTACGTCACGGCGAAACACAAGACTCGAGGGTATTGATTCGCCGGTTCCTCGGAAACTTGAAGCATGTTTATCACTGGGCGTGACTTGTCAACATCTACCTCACAGAGAGCCGCTTTCGAAAGTAAGGCCTCGGCTGAAAGGACTGTCGCCAAAGTACACCCTGCAATCACGAGGGTAAACAAGACTGCGAGCGCCATGGTAGAAACACGGGCCGTGTTGCCCTTTAATTTTTCGTTAAATCGGCCTTCCCTATCGTCTCGATCTGTGACGTGTGTTTGCGTGTCAGATCAAGTATACGTATACTTTTTTTCGCATTTCACATGTAACAATATTACTGGCTTTCGTCACAAGATGCCGATTAAACATCACGTCTTCCTTGCTCTCGTGATATATTTCCACCTCTCAGCGTTCGTCGTGGTCGTCACTCCAAGCTCAAAAACATTGCCGTCTCCAGTCTCTATCTTCTCAAAAGCTGAACTCTGCGCTCTGGATATCGATCGTACTCGTGATGCCGTGGACTTTATTCACGTGACACCCCAACCGTCTTCCGCCCAACGCCCAAACCATTCGAAAATTCTCTGCTTTGTCAATACAATCTCAGTCTATCATCAAACCCGCGCACTGGCGATTGCTGAAACATGGGGCCAGCGCTGTGATAAACTCATGTTTTTCAGCAATGTTACCGACACAATTATTGTGGCAGCAGGGACCTCACGCGAACAACGATATCCTGTTATCAAGATGGACGTCATTGCCGATCACAACCATTTGTGGCAGAAGCACAAGGCGACACTACGATACGTCTACGCACACTATCGACACGAATTTGATTGGTTTTATAAAGCTGATGACGATGCTTACGTGATTGTCGAAAACCTGCGTCAGTACTTAACGCGTCCAGAGATTTACCAGACTGCTCAACGCGAAGCCATGCAAATGGGCCATCGATTAAATTTGACACAGGAAATAGTGAGTTACTACATAGTCGATGACGAACTCGAAAAGAGGTGGCGAGATAAGTGGGATCGATGGGTCTTTAATTCGGGAGGACCGGGATATGTCATGAATCGACTTTACCTTGATAAGATTGTCAGCATTCTGCCCGATTGGACCTGTATGTCGGATAAATATAGTGAAATGGTGCCTGATGATGTATCGATATCGTTTTGCATGATGTGGCACAATGTCTTTCCTTGGGATACACGAGATCATCAAGGACGCGATCGATGGCATCCAGATAATCCGACAGCTACGATCTTGATTAGTTCGAATTGGACAGATTATTGGTACGTGCAATTTCATCAACATATTGGTGGTGTCCAGCCGAAAGAAGAGAGGGTGGCGCCAGATACAGTCGCGTTTCATTACATTCGGCCACGTTTAATGTACCATTTAGAAAGAACGTTGTATTGGTGTCGAGAAGGAGATGAGGTGACGAATGTGAGCGCTTTTAACGACAAGTACGGACTTGCAATTGGAGACAAGATCATGGTGTTTTGATACAAGGCTAAGATGCAGATTATAGAAAGCAAGGGATTCATTTCTATACGACGTACCGCCTTACAATCGATTGCAGCTTTACACAGCCCCAGGTGTTTTATTCTAGTCACCCTTGTTTTTATTGGAAAAGAAATTGTGTATCTAAAGCCAAGTTTTGTGCTTCTTTCCACATTTTTCGTTTCGAATCGTCCTTGCTAGACAGTTGTAGTGGTTCTGGGAGATCAGCAATACCTTTTCCGACGATGCTTGTCTTCTTTAAAGCATTTCCAGTGGCTGGCAAAGCAGAGCCCGACACAAGGGGTTGCTGGCTTCGTATAGCCAAGATGGGAACCTCGAGAAGCTCCTTGAACGCGTTCTTCTGTGTCTTCACACTGTGCTTCTCACGGAGCAATGTCTCCAAAGCCTCGATCTCACCAAGAGTAACATTAGGAAGAGATAGTAACAGCTCACGTGGAATCGAGCACAGGGACGATGTCGGACGAAGAGGTTGGTGGCACGGGTCAATCCCTATGCACTCTTCGACTGGGGACAACCCGAGCGTTAATCTACAGTAAATATTGCGCAACAAATTAATTATCTCCCACTTGAGACCATCATCTTTAACGTGGCCAATGTGTTCTTTTAAAATTCCCTCGAGCGCTGCCGTGAACAGATCGCGACCAAGCAGCAAATGGTATCTCGTATTTTCATGCAACACATTCACGAGTATATCGCCAAGAAGCACAGCCTTTCGACAGCTTAAAGTATCTTTCCACCGAATAACTTCCATCACGACAGCACCGATGGCAAGCGGCAAAGTAGCCGAGTGAATTAGCATATAATCCCGTTGATACGCATCCGCGGGTTTCGTTACGTGTTTTGGATGGTCCGTGTCCACCCCAATGACAGTCTTGGGATCCACAGCATACTCCAGAAAATCCATCACTTGGCGCGTTAATTCCATCACCATTTTTTCACGTGCAACCTCCTGTTTGGCATTGTCCACACCAACAATGAGCGCACTCCAGCGTGTCGTTCCTTCAGTAGCTGGATTGAACATGCTCTTAGCCCGTTGGGCAAAATGAGTCAACAATGTCGTCAATACTGGATCTAAGAGCGAAGCATAGAGTTCTGTAGGGCACTTCTTTAAGAGTGGCAAGAACACATATGCTAAAGCACCCTTTAAATGCCGATGCTCCATCAAGTCTAAATCGGAGAGTAAACTATTTTCAAGCACGGACAGAACCTGGGAATTTTGGTAGAAGTGTGAACGCCCGACTGCCACGCCCAATAGATGGTATGCAATATCCCGAACATTCTTGTGCCACTTGGACCATTTGGATGCCACAGGAAGCTGAGCTACTTGGTGGTCTTCCAGCTCATTTTTCCCTCCTAGTAGCTGCGCTACTTCATCCATCGAGACACTTAAGACCCAACATGCAGTCGAGCTTTTCAAAATTTGATCTTTGATTGCTGGTCGGTGCAAGCCATGGAGCGAGCGGACTAGGGCCAAAAGGTTTGGCAAAACGTGCGGCCATGCACCTTCAAATGCGTCCGTAGCGTGTATTTTTTTGGACGAAAATGTCGCTCCTGCTCGCTTGGCAATACTATACAATGTCGTGAGAGATTTCAGAACCATTCCTAGTAGTTTCTTTGCCTTTTCGTCCGTATTTGCTGCTTCAATTGCAACCACAATCGTTTCAGGAGAGCTTACAAGCGCCGTCATGTCTGGACTTGTCCACTGCGTGAGCGGGTCTTGGACTATTAGCTGTATAAACTGCACCCGCTCATCTTGAGTTTCCATTGAGTTCGATACTAAAACAAGCATTTCATACAGCATTACCCCTTCCGTGTCAGTCACTCGATCTGCAGCAAAGAGCTCTTGAGCTTTGGCACACAATACTGGAAGCACTGGCAAAATGTGTGCAGGAATGGCTTGACAAATGGACACGAGCGATGAAAGAGCCCGTCGTCGAACGTTGAGCGTACTACTGCTCATTTGGCCGTGCACTTCCTCATCCGGCATGACATAATTAATATTCGCAAAAAGGAGGTCAAAGACACTGGTCAGGGTACTCGTATCAAGAGCATAATATGTTGCAAATGACGCCAACACTAAAAGCTGACGGAATTTTAACAAAGGGTCTGGCGAAGCATACGACAGAATGGCTTGAACCATCTGCTGTATTATTTGTTGGTTAATTGAATTGGTCAAAGCCTGTGCGGGAAGTTGCTTAAGGATACAATCAAGTAATGACGTCATGCCTTCGTGGTACAAATATGTGATACTAAGATCCGAACAAAACCCGTGTGGTGATTTCAAATGGTCCGTTCCTGCTGCATAGTGCGTTAATACAGCCACCAGACGCTCTTGCAACGACTGAAGCACAATTGTTGGATTAAATTGCACGAGTACTCGAAGCAAAGCATATAATCGTCCACGAAAGTTTCCATAGAATGCGACGTATTCTCTGTGATCGTCAAATTCGATTATACTGCATTGGCAGGCCAATTCTTGCGATCCGGACGGTTCTCGCTCGGGTGAGCTTAGTTTAAAGTACTTATCAAACGAAACGTGACGGAGCTGCGAGAGAATTTCGGGTAGAAAAGGTTGTCCATATTGCAAGATTCTTGGGTTCTTAAGAATCGTTAACCACAGTAGAATCTGCGCTTCCGTCACAAGAAGACTTGGATGTGCAAACAAGCGGCACAACAACGTTAAAAACCGACGCAACAATGTTACTTCTATATCGCCAGGGTTTTCCAGAAGCAGCACGTCCAGTTGGCATGTACCACATGTAATCAATAAATTATTAATCTTTTTATGAAAGCGCAAATTTTCTTCAACATCGGGTTCAAGGAGTGTTAACCCGAATGCCTCAATTTTCTCAAGAATTAATGTGATGCTCGGTAGCATCAGTGCTCGATTCTCTTTGCCAAAGCCCCTTGTCATGTATGCTTCTAAACACTCGGCTCCATCCACTCGAAACTCCTTGTCTTCAAGGAGCAATACTGCCACCACAATAAAATTTGTACTCGAATCGACGGGTCTTTCTAATGGCATCCACTCGAGAAACTCTCGCAGCATTGCCATAGCTGCATGAAGTACCCGTTGGCTCCTTTTTTGCTGCATTGCAGTTGCCACAGTGCTTTTGTAAATGGCAAATTGCTTTTCCAATTCATGGTAAACAACAGGAAATAGCTGCGGCAAACACACATTCAATCCTTGTAGAATCTCTTTCCTCCTTGCAGGAGGAATCGACGTGTTGAAAGAACTGCTTACGCAATCCTCGGCCAAGGACCGCAGAAGTAGCAACACGAATTCCACTTGCCGATAATTACCCGTCTGCCAAAGTTGCAATAATTCAGGCATCAATTCCGGCCAGCGTTGCGGAAATTGCCTTTTGGCCACTTGAGCCACAAGCGACACTTTTTTTTCGCGCAAAAATACGGGATCGTCGGCGTCATCGGACTGCGGCTCTCGCAATAGCAAATCAACAAGCTCCGTCCGCATATTTTGCTGCTCTTCTACTGGTAACGTTCTCCAGTTGGTAAGAACGTGGTGCTCTAGGACGTGCAGCGCAAAGTGCTGACAGGTGTGCCTCTCCAACGTATCGCTACCTCGTGGACTGCGGTACATTTTTAGAGCGTACAGTGCACAGTCTGAACGGTTCTTAAAGTTCTCACAAAAGGCATAGGCAGCTTGGCGATCGCTGGGCGGCGCCAAAGGCGAGTGACTTGTCTGCACGGCATGCAGAACCTGCTGGTACAGCTGCAGGTCCATTTTAGAAGTTTATTGTGACGTGATGATTGGTGGAAAAATGTGATATTCTAATACGTCTTTTTGTGTTAATCGCCTTGCAGAAACTCAGGAAATATATGTAATTTGGTTTTCACTGGTGACGATGTCAAAAATAAACGATTATTACACTGCAGCAAGCTAAATTGTACACATTTTGCGTCCAAGCGGGGAATTTAAACTGGTAGGCGTCTTCAATCAATACAAGCTTATCGAAGCGGCCTTATATGTAACGGGGCACTACGACTTGTACTGCTTCAGTACAAGTCCACTTCGCACTGCTTCAGTTGCGAGTGGTGCCTTACGTTATTTCACGTACACTAGTACGTGCAGAGGAAGACTTCTCTTTAAGGTAACTTGCTTAAAGAGGGTTAAATGAAAACTGTATTAATATAATTAAGTATCTCTTCTTTCTATCTCTAACTTAATTATAAACTAATACTAAACATGCAATCGAATTCTTATCTTATCTGTCTCTTTCTTTTGTTTACATCTACAGCCGATTAGTCTGCGGAATAAATAACACCCCGTTACATCACCCCTCCCTTAAACGACAATCACTCTGACTGTCATTGGATGGAGTGGTCACTATGTGACCACTTAATTTAAAAACGATATTGATTGGTCAGAACCATTATTTTATATTCCATCGCACGAAGAACCAACTCATGCGGGGTGTTTTTTGTTGATAGTGCTGCGCCATCGGCTGCGGTTCGTGCAGCCGCGGGTGAAGCACTGTTATCTCTTGCGGGAGACGGAACGTCTGCCGTAGTATCTTCCACTCGCACAACACTAGATGTTGCGAGTGCACGTGGTGAATCACCACATGAATACGACCCTTCTTTGGAGGTCGACTACGAATGCGAGTCGGACGAAATGGCCGACTCGGGGAGATTAGAACAGTCGCCTGATAGACGTCAGGCGGCTGACTATGAGCCTTCGAATGAGAGGGATCATTCTGATAGACGAGATAATAGTCTATTTGGATCCGACGATGAGGATGACCCCTCATCGCCCGTTCCGTCTCCCGTACGGTCACCTGCAAGGTGATGACGATGGCGTAAGCCATCGTAAGAAAGTTCTTGTGGTATCCCTGCTTCAGTGGGTACCACTCAGGGGAGTGAAGACAATAAAATGTCTCATCTCGCCCCTGAAAAGAAGCCGTGACTTTTATTAGAACGGCTAATCAACAGCTTGTCTGGAGAAACTACTCCTCAGCATAAATATCCTTTATTTATTGCGACAAAGCTACATGGCCTTGATCCCAGCGCGAAGAACTTTCGCGCTGAGGAAGATTTTTATCTCGATGCTTTTCTTAATCATCGATGCTTTAGTGGCACTAATAAGCTCGATAAAGTCTCGCTTATGCAAGCCTGGAGCGCGTTCATTCGCAATGTCAAAGACATTGGACGCGAAGCCTGGCTTCAAAAACTTAACGCGATGCGGGTTAAATTGAGAAACGAACTCCAAGCGGTGCAAAGTATAAATTGCATCGGTTGTCACGTGAGGCTGGGCTTCCATGCCTCACGTGGGGTGATCCCTGTCCGTGTTGTGTTGACAACTCGAAGAGGGTAAAAGGGGATGTCTATTCCCTTTCTTCGCCCTGGGGAAGGGCTCGCATCTCTATTGAGATGCG
>NC_090611.1:1073847-1074207 GCF_004359215.1 Bremia lactucae
CGCAACTACCTCGCTGCACGCAAGAGAAGACGATCTAACTGCTCCTCGCTGTGCTAGGGTGTGTGGCTAAGGAAAGCGTGGCCGCGTTACGACGTACCCGCCTACACTTGGTAGGACTTGAAATCCTTCCCACGACCCGCATCTCTGCGTGTGTACGTGAGGATGAGCCTCAATATTGATTGGGCTCATTTCCTCCACCTCTCCGAACATCATCGGGAGGTGGTAGGGCTTATGGCGCAAAGACTTGGTGAACAAGCCCTGGCCAGGCTCCTGGGTAGTCCTCCTGAGCAACATGTTGCTCAGTTGGAGCAGTTTGAGGCATTCGTGCTCGGACAGCGGAGGGCCGCGTCCGAGGCACAG
>NC_090611.1:1076553-1082021 GCF_004359215.1 Bremia lactucae
TGCGTCATCCCAGGTACAGGGGTCTGTACCTGTTGTAACCTCAACAGTTCTGCCTGTTGAGAGCCTTGCTGATTCAGCAAGGCTACCTTCTCCTTCATCTCGTCAAGTTCATGTTGTATGAACTTGGCGATGGCTGAATGGAGGGCATCTCTGTCCAAACCGGACAGCATAGCCAAGATGGCATCGTTTCCTACGGTCGAACTCATTCGTTCGACCGCACTCCTTTCTATGTCACTTAGAAAGGAGTAGCTTTCACCGGAAACGTGATGCGTATTCCCACTATCATCTAACATGTCCATATTAGATGGAGGAAATGTGGTCCTTGGACGGATTACAAAGTGCTGCCAGGTGTAACGGGGCACAACGACTAGTACTGCTTCAGTACAAGTCCACTTCGCACTACTTCAGTTGCGAGTGGTGCCTTACGTTTTATTTCACGTACACTGGTACGTGCAGAGGAAGACTTTTCTTTAAGGTAACTAGCTTAAAGAGGGTTAATTGAAACTGTATTAATATAATTAAGTATCTCTTCTTTCTCTCTGTTAACTCTAACTTAATTATAAACTAATACGAAACATGCAATTGAATTCTTATCTTATCTTATCTGTCTCTCTCTTTCGTTTACATCTACAGCTGATTAGTCTGCAGAATAAATAGATATAATGGTCCATACCTATTTATGGATAAGAATTGTTAACATTACTATATAAAGTAATATCCTCCAAATATTATCTACCTTTTAGATAATATATTAATTAACAACCTTTAAGTGTTAATTTCATGTAACGATACACCCCGTTACATAAAAGCTACCCTTCCACGACAATCCTATTTCCCATAGCGCGTTGATAAGCGCTTTCAAAGGTAGATACATAATGTCGGCGTCACCACAGACATTGCCGTTAAATTTTATCGCTTAATAATAAATCCAGAAAGCCCGAGTGTGATAGGATGTTTTTTCTGCACCTCAAAAAATGCAAAAAATACTGAAATTATTTCACCTATTCTTCAAAGGTTAGGGGTGTTACGGGGTGCGCTTCTAGTGCGACCTCGCACTACAACGCACATACCTTCGGGCACAGCGAAGAAGCAATTTAACTATCTTCTCTCGTGTGCAGTGTGGTAGTGGGAGAGCGCCTAATGCGACCTCACACAGCAAATCTGTACCCTTAGACAAGGGACGTCACGGAAGCGGCTACCCGTCTTGTAAAGGAATTACCCTGCTCCTTAAGTCAAAGGAAGGGCCCGCCGCCTCCGCAACATCTGGTCGATAGGAGAGTCTGCTGATGTGGCTGATGTTTGCTTGGAACGGAAGCTTCGCTTCGATCTTACCAAGCTTAAAACCAAAGGCCAGTTACGTTCGACATTTATGCCTCAAACGAGGATAGTGCTAGCTAACACTTCAGTGCTTCAGTTGCTCTTGCATCCATGGATCAAACACGCACTGAGGTTAAGATCCATCTATTCCAACTTCTATTGGTGGGAAACTTCGTTTGCCGCAAGTTGACCTTAAGCGTGGCGGTCAAAAATGTCAACGGCTTGCGGGCAATCTTGCCGAAGAGGAACATCAAACTCCCAAGAGTTTTCGGAAGAGGGGTACCCAAGCCACTTCATCAGATACTGGTACTGGCTCTTGCGACGATGCCGCTTTAGAAGCTTATCCACTGACCGCAAGAGTCTCTCGAATCGCCTGTACAAAGCGAATTGCGTGAAAGGGAAGGTTTACTCGCTCATCGAGCAACGCGGGAGGGAATCCAAATCTCGACGAAAGCATTTGATGCTTTTTATGCACGAGGTGCAACTTCTTCGTGATAGCCTTACACGGGTTGAGAGCTATTTTGAGGCGGTTCAAAACCGACTTTCTATCCGGAAGCGTCAGCAACCTCGTTTAGAAGGCCAACTGGACATCCTGGTAAGGATGCCGCAATCTGCGGCACGACCGCCTGTCTCGGTGCAAGCGCCTTCAAGTTCGCGTGGGAAGGGTCCCGATATGGCTTAAGCAAGCCAACGATAAATATTGGGTGTATACGCAGCTTGCTAGGAAGGTTTACCGTGTAAGCAAGGCCCTTCTTGGCCACGACCTATAAAAGGGCCAATAATGCGCGGGGGCAACTTGATTTTGAAGACCGCGGAAACCAAGTTAGTAGGCAATTTCTTAGCGTTTAATAAAACTGGTCTCCGAATACATAAGAATTAATACAGCTTCTGTTTTTGTCATCTGCTCGTTCTTTTGTTTGTCTTGGCTATCAGCCATCGTGCTCCTTACATGCCTTCAGACACTAAATCGTGTCGCGAGGAACTCGCTTCCGAACGGTAACAGGGCTGATAACCACAAGCCTATCGGCTAATTCTCCACCACCAAGCCCTGAGCCACGCAGTGGTATCGTTAAAGGAACGCGTGGGTGGGTGAGACCGTTAATATAGAACGGAGTATAGTCTCTAGAGGCATGGACAGCGTTATTTAACGCGCTGGGAGCGTTGAGCTCCAGCGCTTTGATGTTTGAGCACACACACTGCGTAAACGTCAATGACGCGATTGACACGTTCAATTTGACCATCGGTCTGCGGATGGTCCGCAGTGGACGTGTCCAATCTGGTGCCAAGCATTCGAAAAATTGGTTTCCAGAATTTACCCGGCAAACGGGGGTCCCGATCAGAGACAATTGTCACTAGCAAACCGTGTTGTCGAAACAAGCGATCGATGAACAGCCTTGCTGTACGTTCATCATCAATGGTATCCGGCACAGCCGCTAAGTCAGCCATTTTGCTCAATCGGTCAACAAAGACCACTATGCCTGAATTACCGGCCGAATCTTTCGGTAGACCGAAAACAAAATCCATAATAATGGACTCCCAACACCCTGTGGGTACGAGCAGACTTGCCAGTGGCGCAGCAGCATACGCCGAGGGTTCAACCCGTTGGCAAGTTTCGCATGTGCGAACGTACGTGCTGACCGATTTATAAAGTTTGGGCCACCAATAAATCTGGCTTACAGATCCGTAGGTCTTTTCTCTACCGAGACGACCACCAAGGACAGTATCGTGCGACTCATAGAGAATTCGGTAATTCAATTCTCATGATGAGGAACAACGACGCGCGGATGATCCACAGCGTCCGTGCAATAAAGCAACAGGTCGTTATCGATAGAAATCGATGAGCTTTTCACACAAACGTGCCGAAAATTTAAAACCCGATTTAGTGCTCTTTAGAGCTCGTAGCAGAGCTACACACTGTTCATCCTTGGCGTAAGCCGAACGAATTAATTCGGAAGTAGGCGACATTGTAATTGTTAAATGAGAGAGCTCATAATCCGGCCTGCGTATGATGCATCAGCCTAAATATCCTGCTTGCCAGGCTTATGTTTTACCTCGAAATTGTATTCGTCGAAAAAAGAAAGACATCGAGCCATCCCTGATTGATGGGGCGACTTAGTCGCAGTGCGTAAAGACGCGCGATCTGTATATATCAGAAACGGCTTAGATTCAAGCAGATGAACTTTGAATTTGACAAGAGCATACTTCGTTGCAAGTAACGCTTTGTCATGCAGTGGGTAGTTCTTTTCCGCAGCTTTAAGCTGTCTAGATTTGAACGCAATAACACGTTCACGCCCATCAGCATCTGCTTGTAACAGAGCACTGCCAATGGCAAAATCTGATGCGTCACATACGACACTGAAAGGCCAATTTGAATTTGGCAATGCCAGAATCATGGCATAGATAAGACTATCCTTGACAGCTTGAATAACATTTTTATTGGTGCTAGTCCAGTACCAATTCGTATTTTTTTAAGGAGACTAGATAATGGCCTAGCCATATCATCGTAATTCTCGCCATATTTGTGCAAGTAGTAGGCGAGGCCCAACCACTTACTTGAATCCTTTTGGTTTGTAGGAATCGGCCAACCTACTTTGGCTTTAACCTTAGCGGGATCCGCTCTATGGTCTTGCTTCCCAATGGAGCATCCAAAAAAGGGAATTTCTTCTGCGCCAAAAATGTATTTAGATGCATTGGCAGCCCCTTTATTTGGGCGCATACACTCGAGCACAGCTTGCAAATGGTCTATGTGGTATTCCACATCTGACCGACCCTGCTGCGCACGACTATGGACAAAATGTCATAAAAAGGCTGTGCATAACCTCGATGAGGGCGGAACAGTTGCGTCACTCGACGATTAAATGTCGCTAGGGCGTTGGAAGCCCTTGTGGTATAACCAACCACTCCCATAGCGTCCTGCTTGGGGTGCTAACCGCTGTAAGCGGGATATCGCTAGCTCGCATCAATAAACCATCGATTAAGTCAAGTGCACTGTACACCATACATCCTTATATATTGTTCTGGAGAACATCCTTTTCGAGAAGTATGGGATTGTGCTGCTATAGTGGCAGCATTAAGCTTGACTTAAGAATGCACAATGCGCCATTTACCTCTGGCTGTTTGACACAAAATGTCGGTGCCGAACGGGGAGATTTGCTCTCGCATACCATCCCAGCCTCGTGCGTAGCAAGGGAGAAATCGCCAATGACGTCACACTGTTTTCTTAGTAAAGGCTACTGTCATGTGACACAGTATTTGGTTCCCGGAACCAAGTCAAGTACATGACGGTCATCCCTATCTGGGGGGTAAAAATCGAAGGTGGATTGGTAGATAACATACCACATCTTGGAATTCCTTAATCAAAGAATTAAATGGATACATAGGATCTTTGAAAATCGTTGACCCACTCCGCGCACTAAGGGCAACTTTTGTATCCTCCAGGACGGCTTCGTCCTGAAGCGATGATGATTTGTCTCAATAGTTGGTCGAATGACCACCATCTCATGTAAGTCGATAGCCATTAAGGCTCGGCCGAACTCATCAATAGTCATTTCATCTAGCTTGATAAGAGCATGTAACGAAGGGATTGCCGCAAGGCTACTTTTCCGTCAATGTTACCGGTTACACAATTTACAAGCGTGTGTAATTGCTCATTTGTATCACTTAGGCACTCAACAGGACTGTTGAGATGCTCTCTGCCCGGCCGCATCAGCCGAGGCCCATTCGGATGGACCCGCCCAAGTTCGATGGAACTGCGGCGCACACGATTGTCCAACATGGGCGATCTTTAGCACGTAAGGAAGCAATCAGCGCCATCGACCAGCTCACCGAACAA
The DNA here is from genome assembly GCF_004359215.1 of Bremia lactucae. Classification (NCBI taxonomy): domain Eukaryota; phylum Oomycota; class Peronosporomycetes; order Peronosporales; family Peronosporaceae; genus Bremia; species Bremia lactucae. Next base: position 1,081,703 of record NC_090611.1, read on the forward strand.
CGAAGTGTTGCTTCAGGCGCGCTTCTTTGGAGCGCGACAGGCGAAGCGATCTCTGCAAGAGTATGTGCAAGAGATGCGCTCGCTGTCGGCGTCCATAACCGTAGGTCCGATTCCGGAGCACATTAAGGTGCCCACGTTTATGAACGGACTACGGCATGGCCATCGCGACAGGCCCTTTTCAAAAAAGTGCCGTCCACGATACAAGAGGAAATCAAATTGCCTTAGTTGAGGAGCAATCCTACAACAATGCAGCGGCGACAGCTTCGTATAAGCCGTCGACCGAGAGGTCAGATGCCACTCCCATGGAGTTGGACAATGC
>NC_090611.1:1088777-1114218 GCF_004359215.1 Bremia lactucae
TAAACGAGGCCATTTAGATGGAGGGGGCATCTTTGGAATGCCACCCGTCACATAGCCACGTTCTAAACGACTGGCTTGTGACACCGACTGAGCACGTTCACGTGTCGTCGGCGGAGCTTTAGGCTCCGAATCCTCTATGTCAGAACCATTATGGATTATGGTCTGAGCATAAGGCGTTGTGGTTATACCCAACGGAGAAGCGCCTGCGCGTTTATGGGCAGCGCTGTCATTAATTGTCGCTGCGCTTTCCAGCGCAGACGACGAGACAGCATTCGTAAATGCTGCTGTCTCCATGTTGTGAGCCATGAGAGAAGTTTGGATGGGCAATGATGCGCCACCATCCTTCCTCATGAGCTCGTTGTCCGCATCACTACTATGAGGTGACGGCAACGGTGTCGACTCATTGTAGTCGACAACGAGTGACGGATCAACATCCTCACTGTCAAAATGGGATGGATTTCTTAGCCCTGTTAACGCGACAGCAGCAGTAGCTGTCGGCGTTTCGACAAAGGCATTTGACGCGGCCGGCGAATTAACGCGGCGCGTGCGCTTAGTGTCAGGTTGAGTGGGCGTCTTCGCAGACAAACCTAAACGTGGCCCCTTTTAGGTGGCATCTTTGGCGCCGTGTATGGAAACACGTGCGCTAGAGTGATTGAGTGAACTAGCGGCGCGTAAAGCTGCTCGCAGTTCCTCTCTCCTCTTTGACGAATTGAAAAATGTGAATTCGTTCTTAAAGTGGGGATGATGTAACGGGCTAAAGTTGCCCTAATGTTACACACTCCCCGTTAAGTACACTTGGTGTATTTAAGGGGATGGTCAATTACTAAATAACAGTAATTAGACCCAGCACTCAGGTGTGGTGCTAATTTGTGACCAACCCTTGTGTATGTGATGCACATGTGTACATTCACATTAGGACGGATGACGGCTAGCGTCATCCGTTAAGCGGGATATCTGGAAAGATATGCTCGCAATACATATTAAGTGTTATCTATAGAGATGACATTTTGGTTGGTAAAAATATGTATATATATTTAATTCTAACAAAGACAAATCAGTCTGAAAACTACTTCCTACAAGCATGGAGATTTGAAAAAAATGCCAATAAGTTGTTATTTTAGAGTTACCTGCATGATTATACTTGAAAAAGGCTGTCTTTTTGCTATCTTCATTAGTCGAGACGCGCCTATAATTCTTCGAATCTTGACTAATTCCATGTCTAACTCCTCCGTCTTATATATGTCTCGTGCTTTAAAGTTTGACTAAGTCGCTATGGACATTAAAGAAAATACGTTTTTTTCACGGAATAGATCACCATAAAAACTTCTTAAAAATCCTTAAGTACGCGAGTAGGGTGGCAAAGTGTCTGGCGGTCCAAAGTCACAACTCCCAGGTTGATAGCTCTTAATGTGCGTAGCAATTTGAGCCAATGTGCAGCACGGGCAAAATAGGGAGGCACAACAGTCTCGAAAACATCCTCCCGGAATCTGAAATCGCTCACGAGTTAGTGCTCGGGCCTTCCAGACCCAGACAAACAGAATCAAATGCACCGTCCCACCAGTAAGCAGCACGAGAATAAAAAGTGTGACGAGTGCAAACCAATAGGGAGCCATTCCCAAGCGAGTTGAAACTTGTGCTTGCGTCACACACGGACAAAAGGTCACCATGCAGCAATTAGGTACGCAATGCTTGAAGCAGCCGAAGCACAGAGCGGTCTCCCAACCTTCGGTCTTTATAGCATCGTCGTGAGACTTTTTCGATCCATTATAACCTCCTATCGGTGTTACAGGAGTATTTAACTGAACAGCGTGGGGATAAGCATTGCCCTTATGAAGAAATTCATGGCTTCTGGAAGATACAACCGGGCTATCGACTTGGATAACGTAAGAATCATCACCATTAAACACACTCGAATGCGACAGCGGTTCGATCATTTTGTAAAGCAACAAGTTATTCGTGGCCACTTTAGATGAATGCTCGGCGAAGTTCATCCACTTTGGATGAAACACTTTCTTTAGGCGACACCGTTTCATCATTGATTTTCAAACGGTCTAATTATGGAACTATTACTGTCAGATTGTATTTTTAAGTTTCTTCGTATTCTAGCCTTAGATTATATCTAAAACGACATTTGGTAGAAGGTGCACCAAGTCCCATGTATGATTCGAAGCATCTCACAATGAATGGCTTCCTTCCATTTTGGTACGTCGAGCGAAGACATGGCATCCGCGTAGGTCTGAGGTACTTCATCAACCTATAAATATATAACGAATAAGCGATCAAAGCAATAATTTCTCTTTTTATTGCATCTTTAAATATTCATGATCATCTTTCGAGGCCATCCACAAAATTAATATGCTTCTCAAATAAAAACTTAATAATATATCATCCGCTCATGCAGGCTGCATATATTAGCGCGCACTCGCAGTGCCTCGATGCTGAAAGATTCCGCTTTATGTGAAAATGCAATCAAAGCGCGCTTAGCCTGTTCCAAACAACACGCAAAGACCGTGAGGCGACCTTACAAAATTTAACAACCAATCACATACAAGTTCGTCGCACTTTACGTAATTTAAGCTTACTATTGTTTTACTACAAACACATGTGCCGTTGGTTGTATTTTGTATGTAGAAGTCAGCACTTTAAGAAGGCATCTCTGGGAACAACGGCTTGAGAGGGTCTACCGGGCCCGGTGAATGACACACGGAAGCGCAAAAGGCAACGGAGAGCAGCATCCAAGTCATTAATGCCTTCAAGACTCGAAAGAAACCGAGACGATACTCCTTGAAAACGGTCAAGACAAGAGCTAGGAGTGGCGAAAAACAACGGATAAGAAGTCGGTCAAAGGATAAATAATGGCGACTTCGACGACGACTCTTGGACCTAGAATTGTTTGGACCGAATTTTTTAACACTCCTCCGAAGACACGTTAGGAGCCAAAGGTACCGCCAAAGAAGCTTTTTGACGCGATACTCGTGGTTGAAATGGATACGGCATGAATTACAACGTGATGCGTGGATGCGGACGATTGTAAAAACTCGCTGCAGTCGTTCACAACCGAATGGTTATCAACGAGGGGCTTGTACCTATACCGAAGCAACTCGATCCAAAATCTACAACGAAGGAAATAATTCGCTGTACAGATTTATTTTGATGAGCATTACATTGTCAGCGGAGGCAGCGTAGCACGAAGTGGGTCTAATTTGCAAAAGCAGCCGCGGAAGAATGTTTTTTTAGCACTAGCTGGTCACCAAGCACATTATGCAGACATTAATTTGTTTTTAGGAAGAAAACGACACCACTTAAGCAATAAATTACGTCAAAGCAAACACATTGGTCAGCAAGACTAGCAAATTACCTTTCAGGATACAATAAATGGCCACGATATAATGTCCCAAAACCGACCGTCTACTCCAAGACAACCACGAAGGCTTTGCGTGCGAGATGCGCCCAACCTAGTCACAGCTCAGGTTGGAAGGTTGTTACGGAAAGGAATGGCAAAGAACAAAAAGATCATCAGCGGCATGGAAGAGGGAGTATTTTTGCAGAAAAAACTTGCATGCCACAAGAGCGTACTGGATATCAAAAAGAGTTACGACTCTTTGCTACGATTTAGAAGCAAGTCGAGGGATGGCTTATCTTTCAGCTATGTCACGCACGAGTGTACATGTCATCAGGCAGTCTATGAGGACCGGAAAAAGATAAATTCGTAAGCTGCAGAATGCATCAAATTTAACTAGTCGAGCTACCTCGTGGATTAACTTAAGTATCACCATTGATCGATGTGGCAACCACAGACTTCTTTCGTAACATAGAAAAGCGCTAACTTTAAGCTTGCGGTAGTTCTCTTTATAAATCAGCTTAGCCACTCCTCCATGGACCCAATATCATTGGGTACATTTTTTTGGGGCGCTCCAGTTATATCGGATGGAGTTTGTTTGAATAACTTCATGAAAGCATAATTCAAGCTACCAGCGTTACCTACATAGGACGTTTGACAGCGTACTTCCAGGGGCACATTGCTTTTAAGTATGAACTCTCGTTGGAATAAGCGACCTTCGAACGAATCAACAGCAAGTTTCGGCCTTAATGTCAAACAGCAGGAGCAACAGGGCAATTTTAGCTTCTAACGACCAAAGCATATATCTCAGAAGTGATCAGGGTTCCTCATCACTACGTCCAAAGGCCTAGAAGAGGGCCAATATCTTATCGCCAAATTACAATTTTCATGTCGATCCACAGGACGCTACAATTACATGGCGATCGACAGTACATAAAAATTACCATCTTTATGGCGACTCATCGCACGAAAGCTTTTTAAGCCTGGACAATCACCTCGAAAAGGGATTATATGGTCGCCAAGCTGGTCGCATGCATGTTTGAAAGTCGTCGTATGCTTCTCTTATTGTTATTGACTTTGGTCTTATAGTCACACCTCTCTTTAAAAACATCTAGGAATTTGGAATTAGGTCAGAATAAAAGATCCATGCCAATCAGGTTAATTCATAGCAACGCTAAGGAATTACCGAAGACACTAGTTCTAAGTGCAACGTGTTCAACTAATCTCTTGTGTCTACGTTTTCTACAACCCCCATTGCTTTTTCAAGTTCTGCTTTCCGAGTTTCTTTGGTGGAGACAATTTCGAGAACAGCTCGTTTCAATCTGAAAAAGAGATCTGACACTAAAGAACATCAATTTTAGCTGGTAAACAATATCTCGCGTAACTGATTGGTAAATACCTTTGTTGTACTCAGAGCGGTCGAAAATTCATCTTAGCAATGTTGCTGAGCCATCTCTACAGCAAGAAACGTTATTGGCTCATCAGAATTTTTAGCTTGAGATGCCATTGTTACGAGGGTATTCACTAGCCATTTTTCGTCTCTTAGACAACTATCCAGGTCCAAAGCCGTTTTCACTTCTTGGTGAATTTTGCTTTATCGATCCAGTTCCCGCAAGATTTTCATAGCTGCGCCCGCTTGATGTCGTTCATTTGCCTTGCTACTCATCTATGCCACTTGATCGGTCGGATAAGCTTCATTTAGAATATATAATATTGCCGCCTTTGGATTATTTAGACCGTAATTTTCTTTCGCAATTTCATACCAATGAGTATAATATTCGTGTCATCGGGGGGGGGTTAAATCTAGGATTTTCAGACACCAGAGCGACGAGCAATGGAACTGGGTGTACTTGTTGCTCGTTCAATATTGCTTCTGACGCCTTTGCATAATGAACAGCTTCTGGATAAGCGGTGTGAGCACCCAAAGACAGCATCCTCATCAATTATGTCACCGTGTATTCATCTGTCAAGATATTCACTGCCGTTCATGCAATAGTTCTGGTTCCACTTTGGTACAATCTTGCCAATTAGACACCCAGATTGGAAATAACGGGTCGATAAACAAATTATTGTTTGGCTTGCGTGGCATCAAAAGGTCAAGGACGTAGACTGGTGGCGTATTTCTCGTCTTCCAAAAAATCGTCGCTGATAAAAAAAGGCATCTACAGTATTTTCCTTATGCTCTGAAAAGCCAAACAAAGCGTTGTCCAGGTAGAATTAGGCATTAACTTAGAAATGATATTAAATTGGATGCGAGCCGTCTTCATAAACTCAGTCCAAACGATATATTGCGGACTATCAATTAGACCCGTCGTCATCTTATTGAGCTTCAGATACTGGAAACATTTGGTAGCTGGATCATTGTGTTTTGATGGCTGACACATCTCAATCAAATCATTTATTACAGACGTGGTAGCTTGTTTATCCTGCGTGAGCTCACTTCTCATTGCGGCAGCCAGATTTTTTTTAAATTGTTCAATGCCGACTTGCTCAATAACTTCTTCCAAATTTGCTTAATCGACTTGCTCAGTAACTTAAAAAGATTGAGCAAGTCAATTAAGCAAATTTGCTAGTTCAACAAGCACAATGATAAGATTGCCAATCAACTGAGATTTCAGAACTTTTCTGATAGCGTCAAGTGTTCTCTCTTCGGTGTTGTAACGTGTTCGTGCTGGAGTCCCGGTGACGATTGGTGCCCTAATCACTTGACGGTCCTTAAGCCAATGCACTGAATGCGACGAAGACTATATTGGACTCCGTTATTATTCCATCGGCGGCCGAAATGCTAGCAAGGACACAAGTGTAACGGGGTGTGTCGTTACATGAAATTAACACTTAAAGGTTGTTAATTAATATACTATCTTAAAGGTAGATATCATTTGAAGAATATTACTTTAAATAGTAATGTTCAGAAATCTTATCCATAAATAGGTATAGGCCATTATATCCACTTATTCCGCAGACTAATCAGCTGTAGATGTAACCAAAAGAAACAGACAATTAAGATTTCAATTGCATGTTTAGTATTAGTTTATAATTAAGTTAGAGCTAACAGATAGAAAGGAGTACTTAATTATATTTATAAAGTTTATTCAACCCTCTTTAAGCTGTTACCTTAAAGGAAGTCTTTCTGGTACTAGGACGGAATACGAAGGCACCACTCGCAACTAAGCAGTGCGAAGTGGACTTGTACTGCTTCAGTACAAGTCCACTTCGCACTGCTTCAGTTGCTAGTGGTGCTTTACGCCACTTCACGTACACTAGTACGTGCAGAGGAAGACTTCTCTTTAATACATCTAGCTTAAAGGGAGTTTAATGAAAACTTTATTTATATAATTAAGTATCTCTGCTTCTATCTGTTAATGCTAACTTAATAATAAACTAATACTAAACATGCAATTGAAATCTTAATTGTCTGTTTCTTTTGGTTACATCTACAGCTGATTAGTCAGCGGAATAAATAGATATAATGGCCTATACCTATTTATGGAAAAGATTTCTGAGCATTACTATATAAAGTAATATGCTCCAAATATTATCTACCTTTTAGATAATATATTTAATTAACAACCTTTAAGTGTTAATTTCACGTAACGATACACCCCGTTACAGACACAAGAAAGATGCATGGCTGTCGTTCAGGGAGCTTGCGATAGATTTGCCGTACTCTTAATTTTATAGAACGATTATCTTGTGATTTAGAGATCGAAAAAAATGGGAAAGGAATAAAAAAAAATCCTATTTACTTTTTAAACCACAACAAAATAAAGATTTACAGTTGGTGTTAGCACCAAACGCTCGATGTTTTTTCAGAGCGTTACATATTTATTACGAGTCGTGCATAGACGAAGAGAATAATGGTAGCGATATCCCTTTTGTCCCTTACACCACGGCAGAAGGTCAAGGCGATCAAAACGTATGAGTATTCCAAGGCCGACTGCTTCCTGCGATATGTGCGAGTGCACAAGACCCAGCTTGACAGTGTAGACTTGGCCGTGATGCGCGGTCTTCGACACATGTTGAAGCTCACCCAACACACCAAGTAGTCTAGTAAAGGATCGTCACGGGAGAGGTAATCCGGCTCCTCGTGCGCACCTACTAAGTAGAAAGTAGTTGTCAGACTGATTTATTTATTATCGCATTAAATACAAATACCTATTTTACCAATCAAAAATGTCATCTCTGTAGATAACACTAATATGTATTGCGAGCGTATTATTCGAGATACCTCGAGTAACGAATTACGCTAGGCGTCATCTTTGCTAATGTGAATGCACCTATGTGCATCACATACACAAGGGTTGGTAGCAAACGTGAACCACACCCGTGTGGTGGGTCTAATTACTTTATTTAAATTTGACCATCCCGTTAAGTACACCAACTGTACTTAACGAGGACTATGTAACACTTGAGCAAACTTTAGTCCGTTTCATTATCCTCCCCTTTAAGAACAAATCACATTTTATAATTTGTCAAAGAGGAAGAGCTGCAAGCTGCTTAATGCGACGCTACTTCTATCGTTCACTCTAGCGACCTGTGTTTTCATACACGGCGCCGAAGATGCCGCCTAAAAAGGGCCACGTTGGTGGGTCATTTGCGAAGACACCTACTCAACTCGCACTAATCGCACGCGCCGCGTTAACACGGGCAAAGTCCAATGCCTTAGTCGAAACGTCGACAGCTACTGCTGCTGTCGCCATAACAGATCCCACTTTAACCGTGAGGATGTTGATCGGTCGCTTATTGTCGACTATAATGAGTCGCACCGTCGCCGTCACCTCATAGTAGTATTGTGGATAACGAGCTCATGAGGAAGAATGATGGCGCATTACTGCCCATCAAAACTTCTCTCATGGCTCACAACATGAGACAGCAACATTTGCGAATGCTGTCTCGTCGTCTGCGCTGGATAACGCAGCGACCATTAATGAGAGCGCTGTTTTGAAAGGCGCAGCCGCTCCTCCGTTGAGTATAACCACAATGCCTTATGCTCAGACCATAATCCAAAATGGTTCTGACATAGAGGATTTCAAGCCTAAAGCTCCGCAGATGACACGTGAACGTGCTCAGTCGGAGTCACAAGCCGCTTGTTTAGAACGTGGCAATGTGACGGGTGGCATTCCAAAGATGAACCCTCCATCTAAATGGCCTCATTCAAACGGGCCAACAGTGTCGCTTCTAGAGTGCGCTCTTGTGGACGCACATAATTAATTATGGCGTCTTCCAATCATGGAGGGCTCAGGAAAATCGCTTGGGCGTATTTTTCCTATCCAGGTCGTGTTGCCGTCAAATCAAACGCATGACCAATACGAGGCGAAATTCTTGCGCCGCATTCATCCGCATTCCGATGCGATGATACAGCGGTCGTAGCGAATTATTTTCGCCCGCTTGCGTGTGAAAGAAATAATGGGCGGTACTGTACCCCCTGTTTCTTCTCACAACGCTGCTTCTGCTAGTCCATTTGAGACTAGTGAAGAGGCCTCAGCTGGTGCTCCTTTTCATAGGCAACTACCAAGCCGGGCACATCAATACGTAGGGTATCGATCGATTCCCAAGAGTCAAAACTCTTCGGTAAACTCTCCATTGAACGAGGATCTGATATCTTTGCCTCACGGAGCGGTGGGCAAGCAACCTTTTAACAAGGAAGCGTTGATTGCCACCCGCATCCATCAGTGCAGGCGGCGCCCGATAGGAGTGGCGATTTCGCCTACCTACTCGCGGCTGCCATACCTTCGTATGTTCAGTCGCAATCGTATAGCGCTGCTGAACGACGTATTGTGGATCTCGAGGGTAAAGTCTTGCGGTTGACCTCGGATCTCGTTGATGTCCGAGCGAAGATTCGTCAGGGTTCTGAACGCCTGAAGACTCGTTTAGGCCTTTTTGAACGGATAATGCTGATGAATCCGCGTTTCTCGCGTGATGTTCCTCGCTGTCCGAGTCCTGTTCGTTGTGGGAGGAGTCGGTTGGCTGAAAGTTTTTCGCTTTCTCCATCCCCCTCATCCGAACGACGCTCGACTCACAGTCGGCGTCACCATCGGTCTTATTAGATGGAAGGGGGCATGTGACTTCATTTGGGTCTACATACCAATTCATAAGACGCACGTAAAATACGGGGGAAGGGTGAGCCTATAATTTAGGTCTTCAACCTCGTCTGCCATCGCAAAGAGCCCAATGAAACGCGGCAGCAACTTCGAAGTACCTCCAGGTAGTACATAAATTGCATTTTAGGTAGGGAAGCAGTACTTAATAAGACTTTTTCACCCACTCTAGAGCATTCATTAATTGTGCGACCATTTCAGTCTGCATATGACCATTTCGGTCCACATAATCTTTTTGCTTGTCCTGTGCGCTTGCTATCGCGTCACGGACTTTTCGTGTGATAGCTAATCGCTCATCCACAAAGCGTTGAGCCTCGCTCCACAAAGCGTTGAGCCTCGCTCTCGCTTTTAGCATCAAACTCGCCTACAATAACGCCGAGCGGTCGAAGATAGGACGTACTTTTATTGACCACTGCTAAACTGGCAGGGTCAATAGGGCAAATTTTTGTCGTAAGATGATACCTCGCGGGTCATCGGCATATTAAAGAATTAAGTATCTCTCTCGCTCCGAGCATAGTGAGGGGCCCTCCCCACTAAGACTCAAGCTGCACACAAACGAGACTAGCGTCCGAAAATGGCGCAGTCCGTTAATATAAAACGGCGTATCACCCGTACTGGCGCGGACACTGTTATTTAAAGCGAACTCCACAAAGGGCAATTACTTGCTCCATTCTTCGGAAGTTGCTATAGTGCGTGAGACTTCCGCCACGACCCGATTGGCACGTTCTGTTTGGCCATCGGTCTGGGAATGATCTGCGGTCGACATGTGGAGTTTGCAACCTAGCAGCTCGAGCACATGTCGCCAAAAACCAGTCTTAAGTCGTTGATCGCGGTCTGATACAATAGGCCCGGGCATCCCGTTTAGTCGGTAAACATGATCCAGAAAGAAGAGAACTGCCTCCTTTCCTGTGAAGTCCGGACTTACTGACTTCCAACAGTTGGTTGGAATCGGTAGCGGTTCAATGGCGCAATGCTGGAAGGTGGAGACTTTAAGCGCTGACACTGTTTGCAACGCGAATATAGTTGGCCACCCGTATATATGACATTCTTACGAGTGTCAGAGGAATTTTGGAGGAAAATTCCTCTGACACTCGTATGAATGTCTTTCACACCCCACACTCCACTCGATGGCGCATCATGGGGCTCGTAAAGGATCATGAACTTGATATTTATGTCATGAGGCACATAGATTCTCAACGAATCACAACGTGACAGCTGATGCCATAACAGGCCATCGCTGTAGCTAAAGCGATTTAGCTTAGCTTTTAGATGCGACAAAAGGGTTACCTTACGTCCACCAATCCAACAGTAGGCGACAATGGTCGTCCTGACAGTAGCTTTCTTTTGCTTCAGAGGCTAATGAGCTCGTCACGTGGTATGCCTTCATGGCTGCCAACGTCGACGGCTAATATTGTGCTTTTGCACTAGATACACTTTCCTGTTGTCTTACCTCGAAGTCTGGTATGCGCGATAAAGCGTCAACCAAGACATTAGACTAACCCGGCTCGTATTCAACTTTAAAATTAAATTAGAGAAGAATGAAAGCCATCTTGCCATTGTCATGCACGATTTAATTCAGTTCCGCGGCTTTTAAAACCCAAGACTGACAAGAGATGAAGCGGTCAACGCTGTCGATATCCTTCTGCATGAGCGCGCTGCCGAATGCAAAATTTCTTGCATCGCAGACGACGTAAAGGGCTTATCCGCGTCTAATAATGCCAAGACCGGTACCTTTACAAGAGATTGCTTCACTGATGTGAACGCATCTTCTTGTTTTTTAACCAATCGTCCCCGATGCCCCTATCTGCTGGTAGGCGGCGCGGCACTTCTTCTGGGAACACATCGCGAATCTCAAAGAACGGACTGTCTCTTGAGGAAATCAAGCCATGAGCGCTTCTTTTTGTCCGTTTCTAGGACGCTCTCGTCCATTGTGGAAGACGAACAACAGTCTACCAAGTTCTCTTCTGAAACTGATGCGACTATTTCGTGGATCTTTCCTTCCTTTAATTCGGCAAGTAACAGATCCGACGACATCTCTAGGAGATTTACTATCTCCTCGGCAGTTTTAAAGACTTGCTGGAGCACCTAAACTGAGGATGCTCCGCAATTTCGTCTTTGACGGCCTCGAACACCTCGTTCGAAGGCTCATCCTCTTTATTACGAACTGATCCAAAGGCCACTCGTTTAGACGTGCCTTTGATCGTTCTAATCTTTTGGGTACTCGTTCTTTGAGTCACCACAACCTTTGACTGGGAAGCGGGTGCCGTTGCTCTCCTGGCTTACGCATTCCTTCCAACCGCACCAGGCTCACGGCACTGTGTCGGTTCATGCGATTCACGACTTCCTGTCAGCTCGCCGTCTACTGCAACAGGCTCTCGGCTCTGTGCAGGACATTCAGACGCATGACTACTTGTCATCATCATATTTACTACCTCTGTCTCCACGAGCTGGGTAGGAATTAATGACGTTTGACATCCCGTCAACGCACCCTCAACTGTGTTCGACACGACATCAGTTGCATACGCCTCTCGCAGGAGCACATCCTTTCCGGTGTCCTGCGTTGAATTTGCAACTGTGCGTGTACGCCAGTCTATCCATGGTTGGTGTTATGCCAACCATGGCATGCCTAGGGTGAGGTCATACGGACTCTCCATTCCTAGTACTGTGAACTTCTCTTTACAGGAGAAGTCACTAAAGCTGAAGGCGAGTTCTACTTGAACTCCCTCAGTCTTAACGATGGCGCCGTCTGCTAAACGAATGGCCGCCTCTTCTCGCTTGCCATCCTGGCAAGCGCCTTAAACATCGCCGGTCTCTTTCTAATTCTAAACTGCGTTCCTGCATTTCCCGACGCCTCACTGGTCGTGAGTTTTAGAGCCGCGAGTTTTTCAAAATTTTGTGATTGACCCGAATCCACTAGGAGGGTAATCACCTAGTCATAGCGTCGTGTTTCGGGTCCGAAATTTCGAGACCTCAGGGACTAACCACTTTGACAGATTTAACATTTTTAAACATAAATTCGCTGAAATGCTTGCTGTGCGCCGAATTGTTCGACAACTCAGGGGAAACTTCAGAGTCCGCGTCAGTAGGGCATCCCGGCTACTGCGCTCCTGCATTTCCCGACCCCTCAGTGGTCGATGCAGAACTCATGCGTCTCGCGCGCAGGTTCTTGTCATCGCTCTTTGGGAAGGGAGTCCTCTTGCTGGGCATCTTTGCCCCAGTTGCGACCCTGGCATAGCAGCGAGCTATCGTATGGCCGCGCTTGCCGCATAAAAAGCAGACTACATCTGCATTGCCCAACTCCACGGGAGTGGCATCTAACCTCTGGGCCGACGGCTTATACCAAGCTGTCGCCGAGGCACTGTAGTAGGATTGCTCCTCAAGTAAGGCAATTTGGATTGCCTCTTCCATCGTCGACGGCACCTTTCTGAAAATAACCTGTCGCGATGGGCCATGCCGTAGTCCGTTCATAAACGTGAACACTTTACTGTGCTCCAGAATCTGACCTAAGGTAATGGACGCCGACAGCGAGCGCATCTCTTGCACATACCCTTGCAGAGATCGCTTCGCCAGACGCGCTAAAGAGAAGCGAGCCGGAAGCAACACTTCGTTATTTGGTGGCTGATACATGGCGCGAATCTTTTCCGTGAAGATCGCCCATATAGGGCACGCCTTTCTGTCCACCATACGCGCCGAGTAAGCCCACCCCGAGTCCTTACCGCGCATGCGCGACATGGCGTAAAACACCATCGGGCTGTCGTCCTTGATGAGCTGCGCGACACCGCATTGCTCCACGGCTAACAGCTAGTGGGCAATCGTGTGCGCTGCAGTTCTAGCGAATTTGGGCAGGTCCATCCGAATGGGCCTCGGCTGATGCGGCCGGGCAGAGAGCATCTCAACAGTCCTGTTGAGAGCCTCGCTCTGAGCCTGCTCATGCCTCAGCTCATCCTGACGGACTCCACCGCAGCATGGCTCTGTGCCTTGGACGCGGCGCTCCGCTGTCCGAGTACGAATGCCTCAAACTGCTCTAACTGAGCCAAATATTGCTCAGGAGGACTGTTCAGGAGCCTGGCCAGGGTGTTCATCAAGTCCCTGTGGCATATGCCCTGCCACCTCCCGATGATGTTGGACAAGGTAGGGGAATTGAGCCTAATCGATGTTGAGGTTTATCCTCACGAACATACGCAGAGATGCGGGTCGTAGGAAGGGTTTCTAGTGCTACCAAGTGTAGGCGGGCACGTCTTAATGCGGCCACGCTCTACTTAGACCCCCCCCCCCCTAGCACAGCGAGGAAGCGGTTAGACTGGCTTCTCTTGCGTGCAGTGAGGTAGTTGTGGTGGGCGCCTTAGCGCCTCACCCAACGCTCTAAGTACTTTAAAGCGTCGTCACGGGAGCGTTACTCTGGCTCCTCGTGCGCACTTACTAAGAAAGAAAAGCGTTTTCAGACTGATAATATTTAATCGCATTAAATATAAATACCTAATTTCACCAATCAAGAATATCATCTCTGTAGATTTCACTATGTATTGCGAGTGTATGTTTCTAGATATCTCGCGTAACGGATGACGCTAGCCGTCATCCCCCCCTTATGTGAATATACCTATGTGCATCACATACAAAAGGGTCGGTCACATTTTATGAACTACACCCGAGTGTTGGGTCTAATTACTTTATTCAAGTAATTGACCATCCCCGTTAAGTAAACCAAGTGTACTTAACGGGGACTGTGTAACATTAGGACAACTTAAGCCCGTTACAGGCACTGCCGCCTTGTACTGCTTTAGTACAAGTCCACTTCGCACTACTTCAGTGCAGGTGGTGCCACACGTCATTTCACGTACACTAGTTTGTGGAGAGGAAGACTCTTTAAAACACTTGCTTCAAAGAGGATTAAAAGTAAACTGTAATTAATACTATTAAGCTCTTTGTTTCCACCAATTTAATACTTACTTAATAATATACTAATACAACACACGTAATAAAGTCTTATCTGTCTTTCTTTGCCCGCGTCCAGTGCTGACTGGACCGCGGAGCAAGCAGATGAAAGGCCTATATCTACCAATGAATAAGCTTTTCGAATTTTACCACGTAAAGTAATATTCTTCAAATAGTATCTACCTTTTTAGATAATATATTTGCTAACAACCTTTAAGTGTTAATTTAATGTAACGATGCACCCCGTTACAAGATTTGTGCGCAGGACAAAAGGTTTACAGCTACCTAAATTGTTTTGATTGAAGCGACATTGTGATTTTCTTTAAGTGTCTATCTATGAATTTACACAATGTAATATGCATCACACGCGTAAGGGTTCCGATTCCGTTGCATGTCCCGTAAGTACTTGTGGTACTTGTTGAGTGAGGGATTCTACGCATCTTAACCATACATACCAAAGCTCAAGAAACAATTATTTTGTTTTGTGTAAGAGATAAACCACATGCACACGATACGAGTAAAAATAAAGCGGAGGCAAAATATAAAGACACGGATACTAAAAGAAAACTAACGGGAGTTACATGACGACGCAGCACGAGTTAGTCTTCTTGGCCTGTTTGTAGAAAACCTTAGACTGGCTGCTGAGATCTTGTGATTTCGACACAAGGTCGTCCAGCTTCTCACCACGCTCCAGTACATTATCAATTGTCTTGGACAACACGGCAGTGGTCTCATTTAACTCCTTTTGAATAGCCGAGATCTTGTCAGCCTTGGACGGATCTTGATACTCGGCTAGAGCTGCCGTCAATGGAGGAAATTCCTTTGGTGAACCCGATTGCGTCTTCCAGCCGCCACTACACATCGCATCAATACACAACGCTCAACTTTTATCCAAATACAAATACCAATCAAATTTTCACACCTAGTGGACTTGTCATATTCA
The DNA here is from genome assembly GCF_004359215.1 of Bremia lactucae. Classification (NCBI taxonomy): domain Eukaryota; phylum Oomycota; class Peronosporomycetes; order Peronosporales; family Peronosporaceae; genus Bremia; species Bremia lactucae. The sequence goes on from NC_090611.1 coordinate 1,104,091, forward strand.
TCCAAAAGCTTATTTAAAAGAGCAAACGCGACTCGTGGAGGGTACTCCTGGTCGCAAACTACAATCCCTGCCAGCTTATCTTGACGCACGTACACGTGGCAATTATACTCCTCATGCTGAACCGATTGTCGCTGTCCAGCTTTCGTACGTTTGATAAACGTGCGACTAAAGAAATTGATCATTTCCCGAACGCTTTCACAATCATTGCATCGCCCCGCTCTATTAGTAAAGCGCTTCGTGCTCAATTGACCATTGCAACGTACCCCGAGCGCTGGAAATAGCCAAAAGAAGATACCTCAAAGCTTGCAGAAAGAATAGTTGGGTCTTGGTTCTGATCCTTGTCATCTTGACGCAGCAATTCTATCAAAACGATGAAATCATTCATCAACTCAATGCATTCTTTACGCAGCAATACATGTGCAAACACTTCCATGAGCCACGTACCGATCGCAACGATCTTCATGGCAATACAAAAATAGCAATAGAACCCGGCGAGGTAAGCGTGGTACCCACAAGTGGCTGACTTGGAGTTATTCGCAGAAGCCGGGGGTTTCGAGATGTAATTCTCTCAAGGTGTTCAGTACGTAGCAGGTCCCTATAATTAAATCATTGCTGGCGCGCACTGATTGGTCAAGCCTGTAGAAATTTAAAAAGAAATTTTGTCGACTTAGCATAGAAATGAGCGGCCGACCGTATGCACGTAATCCGCACGCGACGGCGTGCTCGGGCCCTAGAGACCTGGAGGCAATTCTACCGCATTCTTTTCGAATTGAAGCCCCCATGCATCGTCGCGATGCAAAAAGTAAAGCCATTCGCAGGTGGCAGTTCCTTAATAATGGATTCATCAAAAGGAAGTGGTACTGATTGGGCTGGAATATTTTTTAGTGCAATACGCCGTCGTTGCAAGCAAAAGAATTGGCGCAAAATCATTAGCTTGCGTCAACAAAAGTGTGCGGACACTGTGAAAGACCAAAGCGATCTGAGCGAATGTAAAAGCGAGGAAAAACGACAGGAAACAGTCGACGTCGTGGCAACAGCCACCAGACAGCTACAAGAGCTTGAGCAGAAATTGAAGGATCTGACGGATCAGAAACATGCTAAGTTTCAATTGCTAAAGGAAATACTTGTGGAGGAAGCGAGGTCAAAGACGACATAATATTATCATGTTTTGATGCGTCTCGCTATGCGGCTGCTTTCTATTATATTTTTGTAAGAGTCAATATAACTGCGTTAGGTAAACGTAGACACTTGAATTTAAAGTAGCATCAGTAAGTAAACAATCATAATTGATCTGACAAATACCAGTGTAGAACCAAATTTAGGTTATAAAAAAGAGAATTGCTGCGGACACACCCAATTTATGCTACGGACACAGCAGGTAGAAGATTACAATGTCTAGGGTAGGCAATACCTAGCCATGACTGAAGGTAGAACTACTTGATGTAACGGGCTAAAGTTGCCCGAATCTTACACAGTCCCGTTAAGTACACTTTGTGTTTCTTAAGGAAATGGTCAATTAGTTAGATAAAGTAATTAGACCCACCACTTGGGTGTGGTGCACATTGTGACCCACTAATGTGTATGTGATGCACACAGGTGCATTCACATTAGGAGGGATGACGCCTAGCGTCATCCGTTACGCAATACATATTAGTGTTCTCTACAGAGATGACAATACATATTAGTGTTCTCTACCGAGATAAAATTTTATAATTGGTAAAAATAGGCATTCATATTCAATACGATTAAACAATAAGTCAGTCTGAAAACTACTTCCTACTTGGTAAGTGCGCACGAGGAGCCGAATCATTGCTCCCGTGACGATACGTATATCACAGTACTTATGCTGCGTTGGATGAGGTCGCTAAGGCGCCCACCACAACAACCTCGCGGCACACGAGAGCTGACGGTCAAACCGTTTTCTTGCTGTGCTAGGGTGTGTGCTTAAGTAGAACGTGGCCGCATGAAGATGTGCCCGCCTACACTTGGTAGCACTTGGAATTCTTTCCACGACCCGCATCTCTGCGTGTGTACGTGAGGATGAGCCTCAATATTGATTGGACTCGTTTGCCCCACCTCTCCGAACATCATAGGGAGGTGGCGGAGCACTTGGCGCAGGGACTTGATGAACAAGCCCTGACCAGGCTCTCGGGATATCCTCCTGAGCAACATGTTGCTCAGTTGGAGCAGTTTAGGCATTCGTGCTTGAACAGCGGAAAGCTGCGTCCGAGGCACCGAGCCATGCTGCGGCGGGGTCCATCACTCGGACTCAGGATGAGGTGAGGCGTGAGCAGGCTCGGAGCGAGGCTCTCTGCCGAGCCGCGTCAGCCGAGGCCCATTCGGATGGACCCGCCCAAGTTCGATGGAACTGCAGCGCACACGATAGTCCACTGGCTTCTCGCCGTGGAGGAGTGCGGTGTCACGCAGCTCATCGAGGACGACAGTCGGATGGTGTCGTACGCCATGTCGCGTCTGCACGGTAAGCCACGGAGTGGGCTAACTCGGCGCGTATTGCCGACGTTAAGGCGTTCCCTACATGGGCGATCTTTAAGACAAAGATTCGCGCCATGTACCAGCCGCCGGACAGCGAGACGTTGCTTCAGGCGCGATTCTTAGGAGCGCGAAAGGCGAAGCGATCTCTGCAAGAGTACGTGCAAGAGATGCGCTTGCTGTCAACGTCAATTACCGTAAGTCCGATTACGGACACAATAAGTTGCCCAAGGAGAGCAACGGCACCCGCTTCCCAGTCAAAGGTCGTGGTGACTCGAAGAACGAGTACCCGAAAGATTAGAATCATCAAAGGCACGTCTAAACGAGTGACCTTTGGATCAGTCTCTAATGAAGAGGACGGGTCTTCGAACGAGGTATTCGAGGCCGTCAAAGATGAAATTGCGGAGGCATCCTCAGTTGAGGTGCTCCAGCAAGTCTTTAAATCTGCCGAGAAGACAGTAATTTTTCCGGAGATGTCGTGGGATCTGTTCCTTGCCGAATTAAAGGAAGGAAAGATCCAGGATAGAGTCGCACCCGTTCCAGAAGAGAGCTTGTTGGACTGTTGCTCGTCGTCCACAATGGACGAGAGCGTCCTAGAAACGGACAAAAAGAAACGGTTCGCTGCTCAAGGCGGGGATGCCTTAAGATACAGTTCGTTCGTTGAGGTTCTGTGGAAACATCGCGATGTGTTTCCAAAAGAAGTGCCGAGCTGCCTACCAGCAGATAGGGGCATCGGGCACAAAATAGACCTCGAACCTGGCACCAAATATTGTGTGACACAATTGGGTGTCCTTCAAAGTCTGCAACGCAGCGTCTAAATGACGCTTGTGCGACTCTATTGCGCTCAGCCCGTCCTCGGCCCTACTATGCGTAGGCACGGTGCTGACCCATCAGGTGAGCCGCCACTCGGTTGAATGTCGCTGGTGTGTTTTTCAAACCCCGAGGCATCACAAGCCACTCTTACCGCTTGGGGTGCTTACAGCTGTTCTGGCTACATCGGACTCTCTCATGAGTACCTGATAGTAGTCATCTGTTAAATCCAACGCGGAAAGATAGTTGACTTACCATGGAGTTCAACAAAAAATCTTTCCGCGGGATTGGCGTTGAGCCGGTAAGGAGGCCGTGTTCAGCTTATTGTAAGCATGAACCACGCGCCATCTATCGTTGGCTTTTCGATCACAAAACGTCGGGCTGCAGTGAGGCGATTTGCTCTCACGCACATGTCCCGCCTTGGTTCGCTTGTCGACGAACTCATTGATATAATCAACTTGTTCTTTCGGCAACGCTTATTGCCTACGTCAACTTGCAAAAGTGCGTCATTGGGGAACCTGAGATGCCTGTGCTGGGCTGCATCGTTGGTACACATGGTGTACGAGCAGACCCAGACAAGGTAAAATCAGTTAAGGAATGGCCAACCCAAGGCATGTAAATCGCCAATCCCACGGCATGTGAAGGATTCGCTCCAATTCCTAAAGCTCGCTAATTACTTGCATAAATATAGCAAGAATATGCTTAGCAAACTAAACCATTACCTGACCTACTTTAAAAGGACGCAGAATGGGTTTGATTAAAAGAATAAATGATGCGTTTACATTAGTGAAACAATCTCTTGTTGAGGCACTTGGCATTGCCAGACGCGGATAGGCCCTTTAGCGTCGTCTCCGAAGCAAGTAATTTTGCAATCGACAGCGCGCTCATGCAGAAGGATGCCGACGGCTTTGACCGCGTCACCTCTTATCAACCCCGGCTTTTGAAAGCCGCGAAACTGAATTACCCTATGCATGACAAAGAGCTACTTTCAACAAAGTATGCTCAAGTTTCGTGTGCAACTATTGGGCACCGAACCATTTGCGGCTTATACGGATGACGCATCCGTATCAAAGTTGAATACAAGCCGAATAAGTCGAATGTCTTGGCTGACGCCTAATCGCTCAGACCAGACTTTGAAGTAAGGCATCAGGAGAGTGCGGCTAGTGCTAAGACACAATTTCAGCCGTCAAGGCATGCCACGTGACGAGCTTATTATCCTCTGAAATAAAAGAAAGCTACAGTCAGGACGACTTTTGTCGCCTGCTATTGGATCACTTTGGTGGACGAAAGGTCACCCTTCCGCCGCACCTAAAAGCTAAGCTAAATCGCTTTAGCTACAGCGATGGCCTGTTATGGCATCAGCTGTCACCTTGTGATCGCTTGAGAATCTACGTGCCTCATCACACAGATCTCAAGCTAATGATCCTTCACGAGCTCCATGATTGATCAACGAGTCGACCAGGGCTGTGAAAAGGCATTCTTACGAGTGTCAGAGGAATTTTGATCGCCACACCTATATATATGGGTGGCCAACTTTATTTGCTCTTGCGAACCAGTGTCAGCGCATTAAGCCTGCACCGTCCAGCAGTGCGCCATTGAACCGCTATAGATTCCAGCCAGCTGTTGGAAGTCAGTAAGTATGTCCCTCAAGTTTGGCATGCCGCCCGATCATAAGGGTCGGACGAGGCTCGCCGTCTTTGTAGACAGACTGAGCAAATTGGTGCATTTAGCACTATGTAAAACATCGATTTAAGGCAAGGAGGCAGCTCTCTTCTTCCTGGATCATGTTTACCGACTACACGGGATGCCCGAGTCTATTGTATCGCACCGCGATCAACGTTTTACGTCTGGTTTTTGGCGACATGTGTTTGAGCTGCTAGTTAGCAAGCTCCACATGTCGACCGCAGATCATCCCCCGACCGATGACCAAACAGAACGCGCCAATCGTGTCGTGGCGGAAGTCTCACGCACTATAGCAAATTTTAAAGAATGGAGCAAGTAATTGCCCTTTGTGGAGTTCGCTATAAATAACAGTGTCGACGCCAGTACGGGTGAGACGCCGTTTTATATTAACGGACTACGCTATCCTCGGATGCCAATCTCGTTTGTGTGCAGTTTGAGTCTTAGTGGGGGAGGGCTTCTCACTATGCTCGTTGCGAAAGAGGGACATAGTTTCGTCAATATGCCGATGACCCATGACTTTATCATCTCAACGACAAAAACTTGCCCTAGTGACCCTGCCACTTTAGCAGTGGTCAAAGAAACTACGTCTTATGACCGATTTCTCGGCGGTATCATAGGCGAATCTGATGGTTAAAGCGTGAGCGAGGCTCAACGGTTTGTGGGTGAGCGATTAGCCATCACACGTAAAGTCCGTGACGCAATGGCAAGCGCACAGGACAAGCAAAAAGAATATGCGGACCGAAATGGTCGCAAAAATAATGAACGCTTAAGAGTGGGTGAAAAGTACTATGAAGTACTGCTACCCTACCTAAAATGCAATTTCTGTACTACTTGGATGTACTACGAAGTTGTTGCCGCGTTTCATTGGGCCCTTTGCGGGGGTAGACGAGGTTGAGAACCGGAATTATTGACTCACACTTCCCCCGTATATGAAGACACACCGCGTATTTCACGCGGGTCGTATGAAACGGTATCTAGACCTAAATGAGGTCACATACCCCCATCCGTGTACGGAGACCATTGGTGACGCCGACTGTGAGTCGAGCGTCGTTCGGGTGAGAGGGACGGAGAAAGCGAAAAACTTTCACCCGACGGACTCCTCCCACCACGAACAGACTCGGACAGCGAGGTACATCACGCGATAAACACGGATCCCTCAGCATTATCCTTTTAAAAAGGTCCAAGCGAGTCTTCAGGAATTCATAACCCTGACAAATCTTCGCTCGGACATCAACGAGATCCGAGGTCAGTCGCAAGACTTGACTCTCGAGATCCACAATACGTCGTTCAGCAGCGCTAAACGATTGCGACTAAACGGACGAAGGTAAGGCAGCCGCGAGTAGGTGGGCGATATCGCCACTCCTATCGGGCGCCGCCTGCACTGATGGATGCGGGCAAGCCAGTCGTATCAAATGTGGCTATGTGACGGGTGGCGCATTACCGATGCCCCCTCCATCTAAATGGCCTCGTTTAAACGGGCCAACAGCGTCGCTTCTAGAGTGCGCTCTTGTAGACGCTCCAAATTATTATTACGTCTTTAAATCATGGAGGGCTCAAGGGAAATCGCTTGGGCGTATTTTCTCTATCCAGGTCGTGTTGCGGTCAAATCAAACGCCCGACTGCCACATATGTAATCGATAATAAATGGGATTTTAGGGATTAACTATTTAAATAGAACAAAATGGTGTTTTACCCGAAAAGTAAATGTACCACAACAACAGTTCGTTTGCCCCGCTACGAACAGGATTGGAGCACATAAAGCGGTGACAGCTGGGGGGGCGACGGTATCCGACCCATCGTGACACTCCTGCGACATATGACCCCATTTTAGGCCACCCGCGGCCTCAGGATTCACCGCCCACAGTATCAGCTTGCCGACTCGTTGGCGACGTTCGACCTGACCAAATGTTTGAGGCGGTCTTCGCAAAAATGAAAGAGGCGCTTTCCTGACCCCCACACGACGCGTGGATCGTGACGATCGCCGCACTGTGTGGTACCGTACACAATACGGTCAGCCAGGCGTAGGAGCGAGTGCCGCTGCGAAAATGACGTTATCAAAAATTGAAGGCTGACGAATAGCGGCTTCTCTATAAGTTTTCGGCAGAGGCGTGCATTACCAAGAAAGGCACATATGCGGAGTGGCAGTGCTATGCCACGCACATCCCAAACGACCTATACAATACCAATTGGTCGTTTTCAGCCATTTTAAACAGCCGCATCAGCCAGCCGAAATGGTCTCGGACGCCGCCACTTTAGAAGTGGGTGGTGAAACTCCGATATACGGCCCGGCCGAGCCCTTCAGCCGCTGGGCCATCGACAGCGCATTGCCGATACCAGGATTACATGTTCAATCCTTCCGTATACATCACGGACGCATTCGCAACGTTGCGGGCGCTATGTCGGCGGCATGTGGCAGCCCTACTGGGTGCCGTTTACGGGAGGGGCCAAATGACGAGTGGCGGTTCATCAGTAGACTCAGCTCCAAAAAAGTCTTGGGTGACGGTAGCGGCGTGAATTGGCCGGACCCAGTCCCCCGCTCGCGGGCGTAGACGCCTCAAAGGGGAAGCGACTTCTACCCGGTCTGTCGGCTTAGTCAACGGAGCGGATTTTGATGACAAGCTTATGTCTTCCGCACGAGATTCACGAGCCGACGCCAATCGGGCGCGGGTAGCGCACGTAAGGCAGCGCAAACGATCGCAACACAGGCCAAGGCGAAATTGCCCCTTGTAGCAACCACACTAGCCAAGCAGCGGCCGACCCCGCAGCTTGTCATGCTGCAGCCCCAAGAGAAAACAACGTTAGCCTCGGCAGTGGCTTCTTTCGGTCAGTGCAGGGGACCCCGCTTCCTATTTTGGTACCAAAGGTACAAACCCGCTCACGGCATCTCGGACCTAGAGAAAGCATTAGGCATCCGACCAGTCTCAACGCCATCGTCCGGCAATTTTATGGCGATGGCACTCGCGGAAGCTGTAGCGGATCATGACCTAGCTGCGCACGATGTGGCGTCTCGAAGAGATCACATCATACATAAGCGCTGCATCCACCGGGAAGGCCACCTCGGTATAAGCACGCAGTTCCTCTATTTAATCTGGAGAGCTTCACTAGCGAGCACGCATCGTGGCTGGAAACGGAGGACTTTCCGCGAATTGTTGAAACAGTTCACCTGGTACTTGGATGAATACGCGGCTACTCCATCCCAGCGCGAGGCAAACATAACGCGGCATCCTTGGGGCTGCAGCGAGTTTTTGGCTACAGCAGCCAACTTTCTTTAACGGAAAAAGATTGTCATTGCTTTCAATATGGATGGCTAGCAGCACTGGAAATGCTCAATGTATCGACCTAGCTCTTCTCGGCAGCGGGGCAAATTACTTTCTACTGTCCTGCAGATACCACTGCAACTAGCCAAATGCGCAGAGGCAGTCAAAACGACCAAGACCCAGGACCCTCACCTGCCGATTATTCTCCGCTATTGGGGCAACACTACAAACAGCGTACAAGGTTATTAGGATAAATCGCGCCGCGCGTGCAACAAGTTTTAGGAATACGAACATCGGCGCTACTCAGCAAGGGTTTGTTTATGGACGACAGATGCAGAAAACTGTGATGCTGGCCATACTCGCGACGGCATCGGACGAGCCTACACAGGCGGCAGCGATGGGTCACGTATCTTATTTCTGGACTTTCGCAAAGCTTACGACACGGTGTCACCGAATTTCAATTTGTCGCACTCTCCCGTTCCGGTTTTTCCTCGAATTTTGTCTCGATGATCCGCAATCTCCACATCGGCACGATATTACAATTGGTTGAGAATGGGGAGTTCTGGCGCCCGCAGGACGCTGTATCCAGGATTCGTCAAGGGTGCCCGCTTGCTTCATTGCTTTTCCTACTCGCGGCGTAAGTCTTTGCGGTGGGAATACAGCACTACGAGCAGCTTACCGGCAGAGCTGTACCCCACGAGACGAGACCAAACAATTTTTTTGGAGTTTCTGGACGAGGCGACAGTGTCTCTGCAAGAGGCGCGTCAACTCCCACGAGTGCATATCGTGCAGCGGTTTGGCCGGCTATCGGGCTTGACCATCGAGCTGGAGTGAGTTCTTGCCGATGGCAGACTTTGCCGCCAATAAATCGGTGCATCCTTCAACAAATCATACATCGCTTTTCGTGAACGGCTTACGCCATCCACGTATATTACCTTGCTTGAGTGTGACTATAGTTCAAGGGGGGAGACTCGCTCGAGCAAAAACCAACCGACGAATATTCACACCATCCTTCTAAACGATGCAGTTGATCTTGCAACTTCTCATGGGGTACCTGTACTGAAGCATGGGGGCACGGTGCGGTATTCGGTTACGCCGTAGAGACGGGCGCCCTAACCGATACGAATTGGGCCACCTGTATTCATGACGTCCAACGGCGCTTAGCCACAGCGATTCAGCTCGCGACCAGCGTCGAGACGAGGTTGCTGCTTCGCAATGTCATTATGCTGCCGTATGTGCTCTTTGCGAGGCAGGCATCGCGACACGGCCATAGGCTAAGCAACAGCTCCAGAGCATGCAAAATCAATTCTTGTGCGTCATTCCACCGACCGGTATCCTGTCGTCGCAAGATTTTCCCAGCGCTTCTGTATACGCCTAAACGAGCAAGGGGAGTAGGCCTGGCTTCGATTCCTATCGCATGTAAGGAGCAGCGGCTGGAACACGCGATATTCTGGCTCACCCAACGCCAAGATTTTTTGGAAGCGGGCACGTCGTAATGCGGCCACGCTCTACTTAGACACACACCGTAGTACAGCGAGGAAGCGGTTAAACATTCTTCTCTTGCGTGCAGTGAGGTAGTTGGGTGGGCGCGTTAGCGACCTCACCCAACACACTAAGAACTCTGGTTAAGTGTCGTCACGGGAGCGGTAATCCGTCTCCTCGTGCGCACTTACCAAGTAGGAAGTAGTTTTCAGACTGATTTATATTTAATTGGATTGAATACAAATATCTATTTTACTAATTAAAATGTTATCTCTATAGATAACATTTAATATGTATTGCGAGCGTATCTTTCTAGATACCTCGCGTAACGGATGACGCTAGCCGTCATCAAGGATGACGCTGGGCGTCATCCCTCCTAATGTGAATGCACCCATGTGCATCACAT
>NC_090611.1:1119395-1123192 GCF_004359215.1 Bremia lactucae
ACTCTGGTTAAGTGTCGTCACGGGAGCGGTAATCCGTCTCCTCGTGCGCACTTACCAAGTAGGAAGTAGTTTTCAGACTGATTTATATTTAATAGAATTAAATACAAATACCTATTTTTACCAATTAAAATGTTATCTCTATAGATATCATTTAATATGTATTGCGAGCGTATCTTTATAGATACCTCGCGTAACGGATGACGCTGGGCGTCATCCCTCCTAATGTGAATGCACCCATGTGCATCACATCCACAAGAGTTGGTCACAAGTGTGCACCACACCCGAGTGTTGGGTCTAATTACTATTATTTAGTAATTGACCATCCCGTTAAGTACACCAAGTGTACTTAACGGGAACTGTGTAACATAGGGGCAACTTTAGCCCGTTACACCCGTAGTCAGGTCTAGTGGCAACTTAAAAGGCCGCAGATATTCAACAAAAAGGGTGTGCCTGTAATTTATTGCATCGTCCGGTCGCGAAAGTTGAATTTTACGTTTTCGAAGTACGAATTGTGAAATGTACAATCACCCCGCTTTATCACTGCTTGATAAGCTCTTACCAAAAGTAGCGGGGAGCTCGGATCTCGACCTGAAAAAGTACTGTAAGTCCATAACACAAGACATGTGCTTCACCTATGTCATTAGTTCATATCCGTTCTCTGAGAATGAAGCCGAGTCGATCTACAAAGGCTAAACGTATGATGGCTTGACGATCTTTCAGTAATTCGAAGAAGGCCAAATTTATGGACCTAGTAGCCGGCTTACAAAGTTGCCATTGACGCAGCGACTTATGCTAACACTTTATCTATATATTTTTAAAGCATGGCCTCATGTGTGTTGCATCCCCTTGTATAATAAGTATGTCTGTTTTTAGCACTAATAATGTGCAGTCAAACTGCAAATCGCAGCCGTGGGAAATATTAGGGAAACTGAATTGGTTTTGCTGTCATGCTTCTTTCGCAGCGAGTTAACAGCGTTGTACCAAGGATATTTGATCCGATTACAACTCTGATCAGGGCCGATGCGATCATGGTGAGTGTTAAATACGCCCACTTATTTGCAGCTTACTCATCAGCTGGTCTTACTGTGGCGCATGACGGTGATGTTAGCGGTCGAATATTTTGCAATTTCGTTTTTTTCTGCTCGGCTAAATGATTTGTACAAGGATGAACGATAAGGTGACCACTCGGATCCATGTTGACATTTGATTTTACTTGGTGGTAAGAGATAAGCAATAGGAGTGCCATACCTCTTGTCCGTTGCTAATCGAAGTTGCCTACTGGCTGGGATTCTCTATTTTGCCTCTGAACGCGGCAACAATGATTTTTTGCATATCATCGTCGCGATCAGTCGGATATGCACTACATTATGTTTCCTGGCAAGATGGCTCACAGTCTTCTCTGAATTTAATTTCAAAGTTATATATAAGCCGGGTAAGTCGAATATCTTGGCTGACCATTTATCGCGCAGACCAGACTTTGAGGTAAGACAATAGGAAAGTGTATCTAGTACTAATCTACAATTTCAGCCGTAAAAGCTGGCAGCCATGAAGCCATACCACGTGACGAGCTCAGTAGCCTCTGAAATAATAGAGAGCTACAGTTAGGACGACCATTGTGGCATAATGTTGGATCACTTTGGCGGACGAAAGGTAACCATTCCGCCGCACCTGAAAGCTAAGCCAAATCGCTTTAGCTACAGCGATGGTCTGTTATGGCATCAGCTGTCACCTTGTGATCCCTTGAGAATCTATGTGCCTCATGACACAGATCTCAAGCTGATGATCCTTCACGATCTCCATGATGCGCCATCGAGTGGACATCTGGGTCGTGAAAAGACATTACGAGTGTCAGAGGAATTTTGGTGGCCACACCTATATCGATGGGTAGCCAACTATATTCGCCTGCGAATGTCAGCGCATAAAGCCTGCACCTTCCAATAGTGCGCCATTGAAACCGCTACCGATTCGAACGGATAGTTGGAAGTCGGTAAGTCTGGTCTTCAGGTTTGGCATACCGTCTCACCATAAGGGGCGGACGGAACTCGTCGCCTCTGTAGACAGACTGAACAAAATGGTGCATTTAGCACCCAATTGCAGCACGATAACAGGCATGGAGGCAGCTCTCTTGTCCTGGTTCATGTGTACCGACAACAGGGAGCCCGAATTTGTTGTATCGGATCGGGATCCACGTTTTACGTCGGGGTCTTGGCGTAATGTGTTAAAGCTGCTGGGTAGCAAGTTCCACAAGTCGACAGCCGATCATCTCCATACCGATGGCCAAACCAAACAAGCCAATTGGGTCGTGGCGAATGTATTGCGCACTTTAGCGACTCCCAAGGAATAAAGCAAACAATTGCCCTTCGTGGAGCTCGCTATTAATAACAGTGTCCACGCCAGTTCGGGTGAGACACCGTTCTAAATAAGCGGACTGCACCATCCTCGGACTCCAGTCCCGTTTGTGCGCAGCCCGAGGCTTAGTAAGGGATGGACCCTTACTACGCTCGTGCGAAAGAGGGACAAAGTTTCGTCAAACATGACGATGATCCTTGAGGGTATCATCTCTATGACGGTAACTTGCCCAGGTCGCCTAGGCGCTCGCCAACCACCTCACTGCATGTGAAAGAAGACGGTCAAACCGCAACCTCACTGTGCTTGAAGAAGAGCGAGGCTGCTATAGAAGCGCCTACCTGGGTACGAAAGCTACAGTAAGATTTATGTATAATTGATGACGGTTTTACATACATATTACTCTTCGTGAAGCTTTCGTAACCGACTCGATAAATTAGGATTTTACGTGAATCGACCACAGAAAATGTTTGTCATACACGAGGTAATTCAGTTCCGCGGCTTTCAATAGCCGGGACTGATAAGAGATGATGCGGTCAATGCTGTCGTCATCCTTCTGCATGAGCGCGCTGCCGATTGCAAAATTACTTGCATCGCAGACGACGCTAAAGGGCTTGTCCGCGTCTGGTAATGCCAAGACCGGTGCCTCCACAAGAGACTGCTTCACTGATGTGAACGCACCTTCTTGTTCTTTTAACCGAACCCATTCTGTGTCCTTTTTAATGAGATCAGATAACGATTTAGTTTGCTCCGCATAATTCTTGCTATACTTGCAATGCAAGTAATTAGCGAGCTTTAGGAAATGGCGCAAATCCTTCACATGCCGTGGGATTGGCCATTCCTTTACTGATTTTACCTTGTCTGGGTCTGCTCGTACACCATGTGTACCAACGATGCAGCCCAGTACAGGTATCTCGGGATCTCCTATGGACGCACTTTTGCAAGTTGACGTACAATTGGGCGTCATTTAAAGTCTGCAACACAGCGTCTAATGATTGTGCGACTCTATTGCGCTCAGCCCGTCCTCGGCCCTACTAAGCACGAATACATCGTCAAAGTAATGAGACGCATAGGCAAGGTGCTGACGCATCACGTGAGCCACCACTCGGTTGATAGTCGCTGGTGCGTTTTTCAAATCTTGGGGCATCACAAGCCACTCCCAAAGCATACCGCTTGGGGTGCTTACTGCCGTTTTGGCTTCTTTTTAGAACACATCGCGATGTTTTCACAGAACCTCAAAGAACGGGCTGTCTCTCAAGGCATTTCAGCCTTGAGCAGCGTACCGCTTCTTTTTGTCCGTTTCTAGGACGCTCTCGTCCATTGTGGACGACGAGCAAACAGTCCACCAAGTTCTATCCTGGAACTGGTGCGACTATTTCGTGGATCTTTCATTCCTTTTTTGACAAGGAACAGATCCCACGACATCTCCGGGAGATTTACTATCTCCTCGG
>NC_090611.1:1123540-1127552 GCF_004359215.1 Bremia lactucae
TTGTCGAAGAACTCATCGATATAATCGACTTGTTCTTTCGGCAACGGCCATTGCCTGGTCACACAATACTTGGTGCCAGGTTCGAGGTCTATCTCGTGCCCGATGCCCCTATCTGCTGGTAGGCGGCTCGGCACTTCTTCTGGGAACACATCGCGATGTTTCCACAGAACCGCAAAGAGCAGACTGTTTCTCAAGGCATCCCAGCCTTGAGCAGCGAACCGCTTCTTTTTGTCCGTTTCTAAGACGCTCTCGTCCATTGTGGACGACGAGCAACAGTCCACCAAGTTCTCTCCTGGAACTGGTGCGACTATTTCGTGGATCTTTCCTTCCATTAATTCGGCAAAGAACAGATCCCACTACATCTCCGGGAGATTTACTATCTCCTCGGCAGATTTAAAGACTTGCCGGAGCACCTCAACTGAGGATGCCTCCGCAATTTCGTCTTTGACGTCCTCAAAAACCTCGTCCGAAGGCCCGTTCCCTTTATTAAGGAGTGATCCAAAGGTCACTCGTTTAGACGTGCCTTTGATCGTCCTAATCTGTCGGGTACTCGTTCTTCGAGTCACCACGACCTTTTTCTGGGAAGCGGGTGCCGTTGCACTCCTGGCTAACGCATCCCTTCCAACCGCACCAGGCTCTAGGCACTGTGCCGGTTTATGCGACGCATGACTTCATGTCAGCTCGCCGTCTACTGCCACAGGCTCTCGGCTCTGTTTAGGACATTCGTACGCATGACCACCTGTCATCGTCCTTTTCTCTACCTCAGTCTCCACGAGCTGGGTAGGAATTAGTGACGTTTGACATTTCGTCAGCGCCCCCTTAACTGTTTGATACGACAATAGTTGCATAAGCCTCTCGCAGGAGCACATCCTTCCGGTGTCCTGCGTTGAGCTCACAAACGCCAGTCTATCCATGGTGATATTTTGCCAACCTTGGTATGCCTCGGATGAGGTCATATAGACTCTCCATACCTAGCAGTGTGAACTTCTCTTTACAAGAGAAGTCACTAAAGCTGAAGGCGAGTTCTACCTGAACTCCCTCAGACTTAATGAGCGCGCCGTTCGGTAAACGAACGGTCGCCTCTTCTTGCTTGCCATCCTGGCAAAGCGACTCAAACATCGCCGGTCTTTTTCTTAGAGCCGCGAGTTTCACAAATTTTTGTGATGCACACGAATCCACTAGGAGGGTCATCCCCTGGTCATAGCCTCGTACTTGAGCGCTATAGACCAGCAGGGTTGAGGTCCGAAATTTTGAGACCTCAGGGACTATTCTACCCATTTGTTCCACAACTCTGAACTTAGGGGTAGCTTTAAAGTCCGCGTCAGTAGAGCCTCCCGCCCCTACTGCGCTCCTGCATTTCCCGACCCTTCAGTGGTCGATGCAGAACTCATGCGTCTCGCACGCTGGTTCTTGCCATCGCTCTTTGGGAAGGGAGCCCTCTTGCTGAGCGTCTTCACCCCAGTAGGGACCCTGGCATAGCATCGAGCAATCATATGGCCGCACTTGTCGCATTTGTAACAGACAACGTCTGCATTGCCCAACTCCATGGGAGTGGCATCTGACCTCTCGGCCGACGGCTTATACCAAGCTGTCGCCGAGGCACTGTTCTAGAATTTCTGCTCAACTAAAGCTATTTGGATTGCTACTTCCATCGTCGACGGCACCTTTCTGGAAGCGGCCTGTCGCGATGGGCCATGCCGTAGTAGGGAACGCCTTAACGTCGGCCATAAGCGCCGAGTAAGCCCACTCCGAGGCTTGCCGCACAGATGCGACATGGCGTACGACACCATCCGGCTGTCGTACTCGATGAGCTGCGCGACACCGCAATGCCCCACGGCTAATAGCCAGTAGACAATCGTGTGGGCTGCAGTTCCATCAAACTTAGGCGGGTCCATCCGAGTGGGCCTCGGCTGATGCGGCTCGGCAGAGAGCATCTCTCCGAGCCTGCTCACGCCTCAGCTCATCCTGAGTCCGAGTGACGGACTCCGCTGCAGCATGGCTCGGTGCCTCGGACGCGACTTCCGCTGTCCGAGCACGAGTGCCTCAAACTGCTTTAACTGAGCAAAATGTTGCTCAGGACGACTGCCCAGGGACTGGCCAGGGTGCTCACCAAGTCCCTGTGCCATATGCTCTTCCACCTCCCGAAGATGTTCGGAGAGGGAGGGAAATTGACCTTAATCGATGTTGAGGCTCATCCTCACGTACACTCGCAGAGATGGGCAGGCGGGCACGTCTTGATGCGGCCACGCTCTACTTAGACACACACCCTAGCACAGCGAGGAAGCGGTTTGACCTTCTACTCTTGCGTGCAGTGAGGTAGTTGTGGTGGGCGCCTTAGCGACCTCACCCAACGCACCAAGTACTCTAGTAAAGTGTCGTCACGGGAGCGGTGATCCGGCTCCTTGAGCGCTGTTACTAAGAAGAAAGTAGTATTCAGACTGATTTATATTTGATCGCATTAAATTTAAACACCTATTTTTACCAATCAGAAATGTCGTATCTGTAAATAACACTAATATGTATTGCGAGCGTATCTTTTTAGATACCTCGCGTAACGGGTGACGCTAGGCGTCATCCCTCCTAATGTGAATGCACCTACGTATACCACATACACAAGGGTGGGTCACAATGTGAAATCACACCCAAGTGGTGGGTCTAATTTCTTAATTAAGTAATTGACCATCCCCTGAAGTACACTTGGTGTACTTAACGGGGACTGTGTAACGTTAGGGCAACTTTAGCCCGTTACAAAGTGACTCTCTGACTCTATAAGTCTTCCTCTCACTTTAAGAGCAAGGTGGCCCCGCTACATCTGGTAGCACTTGAAGTCAATCCACGCTGAGGCTTTATTAAACTAAGCCTTTGCTGAAATGGACACTTTTCCCGAGCTTTCAGGGGCGAAATGCGCAGCGTTTGAAAAGCTCAAAACCCTGTTTGGGCTAGAACATATTGAATTCATCATGTCCCAGGGGCCAGAGGTTCTGGATGCAAGTCTTGAAGCCTTTATGTAATACGAACCTCTTTTATCAGACAGGTCCAGGACCACTTAACGGCATCTATCCCGACTCGGTATATTTCTGTACCTGACCCAGCGCCTAAGGCTCCCCCCTTGTTGTTAATGTAAGACATTTGAGGGTAAATAGGGAAAGAACCTCCTTTTTGGATCAAACAACCTTAGACTCTGCTATGTTTTTAACAGAACTACAAAAGGTGGCCATGGCCATCTCTAAACTCGTTGGTAGAGTCATGTAATGGGCACTCACATGCAAGTACGTGTATAAATGACGCATGGGATTCGCTAAAAACGACAAATGGATAGCATGTTTGCACCACGTGATCAACCATTTCGCACGATCACGACTCATAGTGACTCGTCAGGGTAAACGAACCCTAGGGGACTCTGTATAGGAGTTCAGAACTCTCATTGCCCCTATGCATCAAGACCCGGTGCAAGAAGCAATTTTAGTAATCGTCTTTATAGGGAGCTCAATGAGGGCGTTGCCCGGACGGAATTATTCCGACCCATCTTGTTACTTTTGAATAGGCAGTTGCCATTGCACTCTGTCAAAGTCCAGAAACTTTATACTTAAGTTCAATGGAAGCGTCATCTGCGATGCAACTAATTTGCAATCGGCAGCGCGCTCATGCAGAAGGATGACGACGGCGTTGACCGTGTCATCTCTTATCAGTCCCGGCTATTAAAAGCCGCAGAACTGAATTACCCTGTGCATGACAAAGAGCTACTTCCAATAAAGTATGATCTTGTCAAGTTTCGTGTGCACCTATTGGGCACCGAACCATTTGTGGTTTATACGGATCACGCATCACTGCGGACCGCAATAAACTCACCGCACCTCTCGCCTAGAATGGCAAGATGGCTCACATTCTTCTCTGAATTTAATTTCAAAGTTGAATATAAGCCGGGTAAGTCGAATGTCTTGGCTGACGCTTTATCGCGCAGACCAGACTTCGAGGTTAGACACCAGGAAAGTGTGTCTAGTGCGAAAGCACA
>NC_090611.1:1128419-1132788 GCF_004359215.1 Bremia lactucae
TTTCAGCCGTCGACGTTGGCAGCCATGAAGGCATACCACGTGACGAGCTCATTGGCCTCTGAGATAAAAGAGAGCTACAGTCAGGACGACCACTGTCGCCTGCTGTTGGATCACTTCGGTGGACGAAAGGTTTCCCTTCCGTCGCACCTGAAAGCTAAGCTCAATCGCTTTAGCTACAGCGATGGCCTGTTATGGCACCAGCTGTCACCTTGAAATCCCTTGAGAATCTATGTGCCTCATGACACAGATCTCAAGCTGATGATCCTTTACGAGCCCCATGTGCATCACATCCACAAGGGTTGGTCACAAATGTGCACCACACCCGAGTGTTGGGTCTAATTACTATTATTTAGTAATTGACCATCCCCTTAAGTACACCAAGTGTACTTAACGGGGACGGTGTAACATAAGGGCAACTTTAGCCCGTTACATTTTTACTCTATAGCTTGGCGTGCTTCGGACTTTTGTGGAGCATATCCGGGTTGGTTGGTCTACGTTTCACCGTGTTACGCATCTTGACGGACATGCCAGACCCTTGGACAGCGACTCTAGCTCAGTGCGTATTACTACCAGTGCTTCCGGAGGTAGACTAATTGCGACAAGAGTACAGACAGCGCTAGCCAGCCTGACGGCGGGAGCGATAAGCTGGGCGACACCGGAAGAATGGTAGTAGAGATTTCTTAACCCCTTCTGTCTCAAACCATGGCAATAATGCACACGGAGAATGCTTTCTGGCCCATGTACGCCTGGGCCGACAACCCATGGGTAAGTTTCTAGACAGCAACGTACACAAACGCCAAAATTCGGCCGTGCGCGATTGCTCCCCTGCGTTTGCATGGATTGGGTACAAAACGTACTCCTTCAAGAATCCGACAATTGACGTATCAGCAAGCCAAGCTCCGACACTGAGATCTTGCTATCCTGCTGAGCACCCCACTGTTGGAAATCGGAAAATATTTGCACGTTCGGCTGGCCGTGCTGTCACAACATTCGCCGCGGCTTACCCATGTCTATGCATGGGAATCTACAACGACAGGTCACATAAGAGGAATTATAGAAGGCTCCCGCCTAGGCTGGGGAAGCGCTATCAGGCTTGCGCAGGCTAGCGATGGTATCCATTGGCATCTAGCCGCGGCAACAAGGAAGATCGGTACACTGCGGGCGACTTTCAGCAGCTGCGTCGTCGCCAGGAAGCGGGGGGGGGGTCGTAATCTTTGCGCATTTACTCCTACACGGGTCCCCAGGGAGCGTCCCCGACTTCGTGGCGAACCAACACGTTCTCTTGGCTCTCACGAAAAAACGTTTCGGAGATTCAGAGGATCCGACTAAGCATTGGCGCCGACTTTGCAGATACTTCAGGGCTTGACGCGGGACAGCGCCTGACATGCCGCAGCGCTACAGCAACTGCCGCGAGCGGTGTGGGCCTATCGTAACGAGCTCACGGAGAATCAGGTCTGGGTGGTGTACCGAGCATTTTGAAGCAACTCAATCTCTACCACGAGAATCGGACGAATGACAATAGCTGCCGCCTGCTGCCGTGCTGTTGCGAAGTGAAAGAGACGACAAAAAACATCTTTTGAGCATGTCTGAGCGCGCTACCCTGCTGGCAGCAGCTCGTATGCCATTGGACCGGAGAACGATGGGAACATGGACTTCAGGGCTTCCGTGTCAAATGTGCAAGCCGTCAGGCGCCTGCGATGTCCCCAAATCGTCATAAACCAGCTCACCGGTGAGCACTTAAAGGAGGCCGGCGAATGCGTAGCCGTTTGGCGGCGCGGATGTTCATCCCGAGCAGCGTCTGTGTTGCTTAATTGTGGATACAACGCATCCGGGTGACGTTCTAGCACGAGACAGTATTAAAGTATCTCTTGCAGGAAGCGTCACAGAATGCTGGGCAGCCGGCATGCGGGAACTCCACGCTATTAAAAAGCGGGAATTCCGCCAGGCTTAACTAAGTGGGGCACGACTGCTGCTCTGTCTACGCCATTTCGCACGCCCTCTCCGAGAGATGTCACCGCAGGTGACTTGCCTCGAAGAGCCGCTGGCCTCGGATTTTGGTACGAGTTTATCTTCTATTCTGTAGTAGGGCTATTTCGCTCATTAAGTCCGAGGAAGGTAAATTTTCTCCTTCGCTTCCCTCTTATGCCTACACACTCAAGACCGGATGGCGAGCCTTATACTCATTTTAAGTACAGGAATTATTAAGGAACACCAGGCAATTGATCGCGCATCGTGGCAAACCTTAAAGCTGCTAAAAGGAGACAAACTTCGCGGCAGACACTGCCTGCGGCTGAAGCCCCCCCTTCGTTCGATCTATCCGTTGTAGGCGGGCACGTTGTAATGCGGCCACGCTCTACTTAGGCACACACCCTAGCACAGCGAGGAAGCGGGTAAACCTGCTTCTCTTGCGTGCAGTGAGGTAGTTGTGGTGGGCGCGTTAGCGACCTCACCCATTACACTAAGAACTGTGGTCAAGTGTCGTCACGGGAGCGGTAATCCGTCTCCTCGTGCGCACTTACCAAGAAGAAGTAGTTTTCAGACTGATTTATATTTAATAGAATTAAATACGAATACCTATTTTTACCAATTAAAATGATATATCTATAGATATCATTTAATATGTATTGCGAGCGTATCTTTATAGATACCTCGCGTAACGGATGACGCTGGGCGTCATCCCTCCTAATGTGGATGCATCCCTCCTAATGTGAATGCACCCATGTGCATCACATCCACAAGGGTTGGTCACAAATGTGCACCACACCCGAGTGTTGGGTCTAATTACTATTATTTAGTAATTGACCATCCCCTTAAGTACACCAAGTGTACTAAACGGGGACTGTGTACCATAGGGGCAACTTTAGCCCGTTACACCATCCCCTCTTTAAGAACGAATTTACATTTTTAAATTCGTCAAAGAGGAGAGAGGAACTGCGAGCAGCTTTACGCGCCGCTAGTTCACTCGATCACTCTAGCGCACGTGTTTCCATACACGGCGCCAAAGATGCCACCTGAAAAAAAGGGGCCACGTTGGTGGATCGTCTGCGAAGACGCCCACTCAACCTCGCGCTAAGCGCACGCGCCGCGTTAATATGCCGGCCGCGTCTAATGCCTTAGTCGGAACGCTGACAGCTACTGCGGCTGTCGCGTTAACGGGGCTAAAGGATCCATCCCACTTAACAGTGAGGATGTTGATCCGTCGCTCATTGTCGACTACAATGAGTCGACACCGTTGCCGTCACCTCATAGTAGTGATGCGGACAACGAGCTCATGAGGAATGATGATGCGGCATTATTGCCCATCCAAACTTCTCTCGTGGCTCACAACATGGAGACAGCATCATTTACGAATGCTGTCCCGTCGTCTGCGCTGAACAGCGCAGCGACAGGTAATGAGAGCGCTGCCCATAAAGGCGCAGCCGCTTCTCCGTTGAGTATTACCACAACGCCTTATGCTCAGACCATAATTCATAATGGTTCTGACATAGAGGATTCGGAGCCTAAAGCTCCGCCGAAGACACGTGAACGTGCTCAGTCGGTGTCACAAGCCAGTCGTTTAGAACGCGGCTATGTGACGGGTGGCATTCCAAAGATGCCCCCTCCATCTAAATGGCCTCGTTTAGACGGGCCAAGAGCGGCGCTCCTAGAGCGCGCTCTTGTAGACGCACATAATTATTATGGCGTCTTTCAATCATGGAGGGCTCAGGGAAAATCGCTTGGGCTTATTTTCCCAATCCCGGTCGTGTTGCGTTCAAATGAAACGCCCGACCAATACGAGGCGGAATTTCTGCACCGCATTCAACCACATTTCGATGTGATGAAACAGCGGTCGCAGCGAATTAATTTCGCCCGTTTGCGTGTGAAAGAAATCATGGCTGCTTCTGCTAGTCCATTTGAGACAAGTGAAGTGGCCTCAGCTGGTGCTCTTTTTTATAGGCAGCAACCAAGCCGGGCACATCAATACGTAGGGTATCGATCGGTTCCCAAGAGTCAGAACTCTTCGAATAACCTTTCCATTGGACGAGGATCTGATACCCTTGCGTCACAGAGCGGTGGGCAAGCAACCTTCCAACAAGGAAGCGTTGATATCCACCCGCATCTATCAGTGCAGGTGGCGCCCGATAGGAGCGGCGATCATCGCCCACCAACTCGCTGCTGCCTTACCTTCGTCCGTTCAGTCTCAGGCGTTAAACGTTGCTGAACGACGTATTGCGGATCTCGAGAGTCAAGTCTCACGACTGACCTCGGATCTCGTTGATGTCCGAGCGAAGGCTCGTCAGGGTTATGAACGCCTGAAGACTCGCTTGGACCTTTTCGAACGGATAATGCTGAGGGATCCGCGTTACTCGCGTGATGTCCCTCGCTCTCC
>NC_090611.1:1135939-1151143 GCF_004359215.1 Bremia lactucae
GTTCGTTTACCGAACGGCGCGCTCATTAAGTCTGAGGGAGTTCAGGTAGAACTCGCCTTCAGCTTTAGTGACTTCTCTTGTAAAGAGAAGTTCACAGTGCTAGGAATGGAGAGTCTATATGACCTCATCCGAGGCATGCCATGGTTGGCAAAGTACAAACCATGGATAGACTGGCGTACACGCATAGTTGCGAACTCTACGCAGGACACCAGAAAGGATGTGCTCCTGCGAGAGGCGTATGCAACTGATGTCGTATCGAACACAGTGGAGGGTGCGTTGACGGGATGTCAAACGTCACCAATTCCTACCCAGCTCGTGGAGACTGAGGTAGTGGATAGGATGATGACAAGTAATCATACGTCCGAATGTCCTGCACAGAACCGAGAGCCAGGGGCAGTAGACGGCGAGCTGACAGGAAGTCAAGCGTCGCATGAACCGGCACAGTGCCAAGAGCCTGGTGCGGTTTGAAGGGGTGCGTAAGCCAGGAGTGCAACGGCACCCGCTTCCCAGAAAAAGGTCGTGGTGACTCGAAAAACGAGTACCCGACAGATTAGGACGATCAAAGGCACGTCTAAACGAGTGACCTTTGGATCAGTCCTTAATAAAGAGAACGGGCCATCGAACGAGGTTTTTGAGGACGTCAAAGACGAAATTGCGGAAGCATCCTCAGTTGAGGTGCTCCAGCAAGTCTTTAAATCTGCCGAGAAGATAGTAATTTTTCCGGAAATGTCGTGGGATGTGTTCCAACCGAATTAAAGAAAGGAAGGATCCACGAAATAGTCACACCAGTTTCAAAAGAGAACTTGGTGGACTGTTGTTTGTCCATAATGGACAAGAGCGTCCTAGAAACGGACAAAAAGAAGAGGTTTGCTGCTTAAGGCTGGAATTCATTGTAGACAGTCCGTTCTTTGAGGTTCTATGGAAACATCGCGATGTGTTTCCAGAAGAAGTGCCGAGCCGCCTACCAGCAGATAGGGGCATCGGGCACGAGACAGACCTCGAACCTGGCACCAAGTATTGTGTGGCCAGGCAATGGCCGTTGCCGAAAGAACAAGTAGATTATATCGATGAGTTCTTCGACAAGCGAGCCAAGGCAAGACATGTGCGTGAGAGCAAATCGCCTCACTGCAGCCCGACCTTTTGTGTGCGACTTTGGGAACAGTGACACGAGTCCCAGTCGCTAAGCGACCAGTGATTTGATCACCTTCATGCGCTCTAAGCGCCTCAACGTATTGTTGACTTCCTTCAAGGGAAAGGCGTCGAGCATAGTTGCAAGAAAAAAGTGCTCCTGAGTCGATTGAAATTGACCACGGCTTATCAAAGCCCTTTACAGTCGCTTGAGCGACTAGCAAGCCAGGCTTGTACTCTCGCCCCGTGCGATTGAGCACCGAGCTATTTAAGGCTAGGTTCTATTTATTCTTACCTCCTGGAGGTTCAATAGAGCCTAGGTCTCCCCCAGTAGGGCGCCTCGCACCTACTGGATATCGACGTTTTCCCGCACCGTACCAGATCTCTGGTATAGGTCGGAGTTGGAGCTCTTTCGAGCTTTACGCGAATTTCGAAGAGGGTAGGCAGGGCGTAAATGTTTCGTGCTCCCGCACATATAATATCTACGGATGGTCTCATGCTGTTCCACAGCTTGAAGAGCCTCTTCTCCTTCCTCAACGAGGCTTAAATCCATAGGTTCCGCTCTATTAGACGGAACCGATGTGCTCGAAGAGCTTGTTCGGTAAACAGGCGTGCTAACGCGAGCAGACTTAATGTCAAACTCGGCGCGTAGCGCTATAGCAACTGCCTCTTCGAACGTAGCCGGATGAGACCGGAAAAATTCCGTCCGGGCAACGCCCTCATTGAGACCCCCCATAAAGATGGTCACTACAATTGCTTCTTGCACCGAGTCTTTGTGCATAGATGCAATGAGAGCTCTCAACTCCTGGAAAAATTTCTATAGGGTTCGTTTACCCTCTCGAGTCGCTAGGAGCCGTGCACGCATGCGAAAAGCCTGATCAGGCGGTGCAAACATGCTCGTCATTTGCTGTTTCAGCGAATCCCATGAGGAATTAGCGTCGTCTATGGACGTGCTGCACGATAGTGCCTACTTCATGGCTCTACCTCCAAGTTTGGAAATAGCCATAGCCACGTTTTGCCGTTCTGTTAAGAACAAGGCGGAATCAATTGACATTTCCATCTGCTTAATCCAAAAAGGGAGATTTCCTCCCTCTTTTCCCTCAAATGTTTTCACACTTACAGTTAAAGGGCGAGCCCGCGGCTCTGAGTCAGGCACAGAGATGTACCGGGGCATAGATGCCGCTAAATGGTCCTGTACCTGACCGATAAGAGAGGATTCGTACCGCATGAAGGCTTCAAGCCTTGCATGCAGGACCTCTGGTCCCTGGGAAATAATAAATTCCAAGTGCTCAAGCCAGAAAAAGGTTTTGAGCTTTTCATAAGCGGCGCGTTGCGCTTCTGACATTTCTTGAACCTCTTCCATTTTCGTGAGAAATTAGTCTTGTAAAGACTCAGGCGTAGATTGACTACTAGTGCTACCAGGTGTAGCGGAGCTACCTCGCTCCTAAAGTCAGAGGAAGACTTTCAGCTTCAGAGAGTCACTTAGTTCTATTGAACTAATGGGTTTATCAACTCAGGGAGTCGTACAAGCTATCAAAGCTTAAGGAATCCTAGTTCAAGGGATCAGGGGTTCGTAGAACCAAGTGGCAACTAGAGCCCAAGAGGATATACCTTAGAAAGGCTTCTAACTCTTACAGATCAATGCGCAAGCCTTAGGAAGGCACTTAACGCTTTAAGATCAAAAGGGGAGGTGAACTGTATTTAATTATTTAAATCTAAAAACCTTACCCTAGCTAATTGAAAAAATAGATTTTGGCCGCCAATTATATATCTGGCGGCGACCACATTTATTACCCATAATAAATGGTATTTTAGCAACTAACTATTTTAAAATTAGATAAAAGGGTATTTTACTCATAAAGTAAATGTACCACAACAACGGTTCTCCAACCGATGTGTGCCTCATTTCAGAAGACAAAAAATACACCACCAGTCTACGTCCTTGACCTTTTGATGCCACGCAAGCCAAACAATAATTGGTTTATCGACCCGTTATTTCCAATCTGGTGCCTAATCGGCAAGATTGTACCAAAGTAGAACCAGAAAAACTGCATGAGCGGCAATGAATATCTTGACACATGAATACACGATGACATCATTGATGAGTGTAACGGGGCACTACGACTTGTACTGCTTCAGTGCAAGTCCACTTCGCACTGCTTCAGTTGCGAGTGGTGCCTTACGTTATTTCACGTACACTAGTACGTGAAGAGGAAGACTTCTCTTTAAGGCAACTAGCTTAAAGAGGGTTAAATGAAAACTGTATCAATATAATTATGTATATCTTCTATCTACTTGTAAATGCTAACTTAATTATAAACTAATACTAAACATGCAATTGAATTCTTATCTTATCTTATCTGTCTCTCTCTTTTGTTTACATCTACAGCTGATTAGTCTGCGAAATAAATAGATATAATGGTCTATACCTATTTATGAATAAGAATTCTAAATATTACTATATAAAGTAATATCCTGCAAATATTATCTACCTATTAGATAATATATTAACTAACAACCTTTAAGTGTTAATTTCATGTAACGATACACCCTGTTACATCACCCCTCCCTTAAACGACAGTCACTGTGACTGTCATTGGATGGAGTGGTCCCTAGATGATCACTTAATTTTAAAACAATGTTGATTGGTCAGAACCATCATTTTAAATTCCATCGCATGAAGAAAAAACTCATGCGGGGTGTTGATAGTGCTGCGCCTTCGGCTGCGGTTCGTGCAGCCGCGGGTGACGCACTGTTATCTCTTGCGGCAGACGGAACGTCAGCCGTAGTATCTTCCACTCGCACAACACTAGATGTTGCGAGTGCACATGGTGATTCACCACGTGAATACGATCCCTCTTTGGAGGTCGACTACGAATGCGAGTCGGACGAAATGGCTGACTCTGGGAGAATGGAACAGTCGCCTAATAGACGTCAGGCAGCTGACTATGAGCCTTCGAATGAGAGGTCTCATTCTGATAGTCGAGTTAATAGTCTATTTGGATCCGACAATGAGGATGGTCCCTCATCGCCCGTTCGATCTCCCGTACAGTCAGTCACCTGCACGTGTTTCTGTACAAGGTGATGACGATGGCGTGATCCATCGTAAGAAAAGTTCTTGTGGTACCCCTGCTTCAGTAGATACTACTCAGGGGAGTGAAGACAATAAAATGTCTCATCTCGCCCCTGAAAAGAAGCCGTGACTTTTACCAGAACGGCTAATCAACAGCTTGTCTGGAGAAACTACTCCTCAGCATAAATATCCTTTATTTATTGCGACAAAGCTACATGGCCTTGATCCCAGCGCGAAGAACTTTCGCGCTGAGGAAGATTTTTATCTCGATGCTTTTCTTAAGCATCGATGGTTTAGTGGTAATAATAAGCGAGATAAAGTCTCGCTTATGCAAGCCTGGAGCGCGTTCATTCGCAATGTCAAAGACATTGGACGCGAAGCCTGGCTTCAAAAACTTAACGCGAATCGCGTTAAGTTTGAGAAACGAACTCCAACCGGTGCAAAGTATAAATTGCATCGGTTGTCACGTGAGGCTGGACTTCCATGCCTCACGTGGGGTGATCCCTGTCCGTGTTGTGTAGACAACTCGAAGAGGGTAAAAGGGGATGTCTATTCCCTTTCTTCGCCCTGGGGAAGGGCTCGCATCTCTATTGAGATGCGTGACGCGATTGACGTTTTGCAATCGATTTACAAGCGCTAAGGGCGCGTGTTTTCCGATGGGCCTTCTGAACCATCGGATGGGTCTCGTCATACTGACGGACGAGGCCTCAACGTTAGCAACCAGCTGGGAACGAGGCTCCCAGCTGTCATGTGGAGGTGGATGACCACGCCAGCGAACAAGATAACTCGTTCGCTGCCCCTTCACATCACGGTGGTTCTGGATGCATTCCACAAGGAAACGTTGGCCACCGTGGGAATCCACCAATGGTTGTGGTGGGGTGGGAAAATTAGATCCGAATCGTGTTTCGGATCTAGAGTCGATGATCGACAAAGTCGACCACTACCTCCATGTATCGGAGGAAGGTCTTGATCACGAGCGCGGTAAGCATGCCTCGTTGAGCAGACGGTGATATTCACCGTATCGAACGGTTGGATGACCGTTCGAAAAGTGTGTACTCCAAGTTGGAGTACGAACAGAACAATCACGCTCTTCGTGATGAGCTGTCGTCAGCTCGTCGCGATTTCGAAGAACTTCGGATTTGGCTTGAGAATCTCCAGACTTAACATGAGAGTCTGGTTCGTGATCACAAGAATCTTTTGAGGATTCTCTTAAGGGGTGCCCATATCCGTCCATGATGGAAAAACCGCGTACTGATGGTACGGGCGGAGTCGACCTTCGTAAAACGTAGGATGTATTCGCATCCTTCGTGGCAATTCTATTGTGTACGCATTGCCACAGCGATGCAGTACACGGAATGGCCCAAGAAAGTTGGGCAGTAGTTTACTACAACCCACATTAGTGACTACATGCTTAGGTAAGTTTATCGTAGACAGTAGTATCAGTCATTAATTTTTAATATAAGAACATTTGCGCTTCCAAGTTTGTCTGCATTCCGTTTCTGTCGGTTCACTGCGTTAGCAATAAAATCCTGTAGGAAACGGATGCAGCAGAAATTCCTCTGCTGACTCATTTGTTTTGTCTTTTCAGTGCACTTTTGCGCACTACCATGAGATCTTTCTCTTCTTCCATGTCTATTGCTTCGACATCGACATCCTTTGCGTCGTTGGTAACTTGACGCGTGATAAGCATGAGCCAGAAATGTTTTGCTCGTGCGAGTTCACCCACCTGGGTAGGTATGCGTGGATGGCGTAAGCCATTCACGAAGATCGGTGTATGGGTTGTAGACGCATGTGTCGAATTGTTGATGGCGAGTTCTACCATTGGTAAGAACTCGCTCCAGTTCGGATACGATTGGACGTAACCTCGAAGTATCTCTTCAAGGACGCGATTGACGCGTTCCGTCTGACCATCTGTCTCCGGATTATCAGAAGTTGACATAGTCAGTTATGTTCGATAGATCGAAACACGGATCGCGGGGTAAACCGCGGAGTTTGAATCCCGTGTCGATGATGACGCGGGCACATCCCCGAGCCGATATCGACTCTGTTACTGCAGCAAGATGTACTATCTTGCTGAATCTGTCTACAAAAAAAAGGATTCCATTGTTTTTGTGGTCGTCTTCGGGAAATCCGAAAACGAAGTCCATATATACGGACTGCCAACATTCTGCCGGAAGTGGTAGAGGTTGGGGAGGTGCACGGGATGAAGGGCTAGGCTTCACCCGTTGATATACCTCGCAAGCACGAATGTACTTGCGCACAACTGATACTGGCGGGGTCAGTACAATTCGCGACTTACTGTGAGATAAGTTTTCTTACGTCCACGATGTCCACTTGTTGGAGCATCATGACACTCATTCATGATGCGCAAGCGCAAATCATTGTGAGTTGGGACGACGACACGTGGGGTGTCGCCGGTAACGGCTGTGTAATACAATAAGCCGTTACGTGTTGTGTATCGATCGGATGGCGATCGATATAAAGCCGGTAAATCTCTAAAATATTTATTGGATGGATTCATCGGATAATCTATCAACCCGGAAGGATTAATCTTCTGTGTAGGCTTTCTTGATGTCATCAAACAAAGTTGACGACGGAACACTTGTAATGAGTGTTGCAAAAGTGGAATTATTTTCACTGTTGGGGTGCGTAGCCGGCTCAACATCTGGTCGGCGTGATAAAGCATCAGCGACGACATTAGTCGTCCTGGTTTCTATTCCACGGAGAATTTATACTCCGCGAAGAAGGATAGCCACCTCGCCATTCTTTGCAAGAGGTGTGGCTATTTACGGCCGTGCGTATTGACGCATGGTCCGTATATACGATGAACGGTCTATCTCCGAGGAGATAGTCCCGAAACTTAGCCAGTGCATATTTCATGGCAAGGAGTTCGTTGTCATGCACTGGATAATTGCGCTTAGCTGGTTGCAGCTGATGCGATTGGTAACAGACGACGCACTCCGCGCTGTCCGTATTCTATTGCATTAACGAACAACCGATTGCGAAATCGGGTGGCGTCACAGACCACATGGAATGGCATGTCTTGATCTGCAATCGCCAAGATGAGCGATCGCATCGAGCTTTGCTGGACACCCTTAAAGGAATACTGACAATCAGCGTTGCATAACCATTTCTCGTCTTTTTTCAAGAGACGAGAGAGATGCACTGATATCTCGGCATAATCGCGTGAGTACTTGTGCAAGTACGCCGCTTATCCAAGGAGCTTTCTAAGTCCCTTGACATCAGCTGGAACTGGCCAGTTGGCAATTTCCTTGATCTTTTCGAAATCAGAGCGCACGCCGTGTTTACCGAAGATGCACCCAAGAAGTGGTAAATCGCTTGCAGCGAATATGCACTCCTTGAGATTTGCGCACAACTTATGCTTTCGCATAAGTGTAAGATCCTGACTTCGGCCCGGCTATGGACGAATACATCGTCGAAATAACTCGATGCAAATTCTCGCACCGGTCTCCACAGATTCGTTTTGCAACTGTTGAATGTTGCAGGGGCGTTACTAAGCCCGTGTAGCATCACTAGTCATTCCCAGATCAACTCACTGGGAGTATTAAATGCTGTGTACGGGATGTCCCGTTCACGCATAAGGATCTGATAAAAACCATTCATCCGATCCATAGACGAAAATATGATACTCTTAGACATACCATCTATGATGACGCCTTTTCCAAGTATCGGCGTTTGAGCCGGTACCGTTACAGCATTCAGTTTATTGAATCCGTGCACTATTCGCCACCCTCCTGTGGCCTTTCGCACAGAAAGTCAAAGAGCTACGTGGAGATGTTGACTCCCTTCCATGGCCCGCTTTTACTCGATCGATAACGATTTATCGATCGCAAGTACTTGTTCACGAGGCAGTGGCCACTGCTTCATGACACAGTACTTCGACCCGGTTTGAGCTCGATCTTATATCGAGTGTCTTTATCCTTTGGCAACTCGCATGGAACTGTTTCAGGGAATTCATCCCTGAATTCAATCAAATTCTTGTATAAAGGATTTTTCTTAAGTGATTTCCAGGGTTGAGTAGTATATCCCTCAATCTGAGTATTCACAGGACACTTTCGGGTACGGTCGCTAGTACGACTGCACAAGATAACAGTGTGATGACTAATCACACTGTAAAGTCAGCTGCCGGCGGCTGTGCGAATGCACAGGCAGCGCCGAAGGTCCACCACTCGAATAAGTCGAGTGGATTGAGACGTGGAGATACGCCTAGCGGGCGACATTCAAGTACGATACCGGTTGCCCAAAACGGATAACACGATGATCCTAGGTAGATTAGAGAGTCGACCGTAGATGGCCCGACTGTGATAATGCAATCACAGCCGAAAGACGTTGAGGGAATAAGTCCCTACGTACTTGAGGAGAAAGCTCCTCAAATAATTAATACTAAGATGTCTAGACTTTAGCATCCCGAGGGACAAATCTCTCGGCAGCCTGTGGATAAATCCCAGGAAGAAACCGCGACATTGAATGTCTTGTTTAATGATCAAGAGGAGGCGCTTGAACTCTTGATTATGTGCGCCTCCGATGTTAACTTTCGAGATAACTCAATTACCAACCCTTGAACCCAAGCGGTTCTTGAGAGACGTGCATAGTGTTAGAATCAATTGAGTGCAATGGCCTCACTTGTTCCATCTATGAGCAGGAGAACCCGTTCGTTCTCCGCAAAAATTACCGCTGACCGAATATCAGTTACGTACTCGTCACAGAGGACGAGTACAGAGGACGAATACGTAACTGATATTCGGTCAGTTACGTACTCGTCACAGAGGACGAGTACAGAGGACGAATACGTAACTGATATTCGGTCAGCGGTAATTTTTGCGGAGAACGAACGGGTTCTCCTGCTCATAGATGGAACAAGTGAGGCCAGGCCATTGCACTCACTCGTTGTACATCCACACGCTTGTGGGCGCTCCAAGACGTTTATCAGATGACATCTGATGAAAAGGTGGGGCATCTTTACGGATCGATGCTGCCAGCAGATTCTTGTTTCATACTCTCTGAGCCAAGATAAACCTAGGATGAAATCAAAGTTGTCTTCTAAATCCAGTACGATGAAATTATCATCATACTATAAATCGTTAACGTGTAGTGAATTTTCACTACGCGTTTCATCACTGTTATCGATGCGCCTGTCGCTAGACGCACCGTCATCCTCGTTGGAGGGATGTCGCGCTCAACATATTTGAGCCTACGACCCTCTAGCGACTGGCGACGAATAAAGTTATTCGACGCCCCACAGTCCACTAGGGCTCTAAGTGACAAATCATTCGTCACTTTTAACTTCAAGGTCATGAGGAATACCTCATCGCCAGGTACAGAGACACATAATGACTGTGTGTCTGGAGCAACTTTCGTTAAGAGATTTGCAAATTCTCTTGAGGTTGCTGGATTAGTTGGGCATTGCGCCCCAATTGACCCTGACCGTTTTTTGCGCTCCGCGCGTTGGTGCGATTTCGCAACAACGAGGCGGACCCGAGGCCGTTGCCCTTTTTGGCATTCAGTCCATGATAACGTTCAGTACTTCTTGGTACTGGGCGTGGGGCACTGCACTCATGAGCGCAGTGTCCTAACTTTAGACATCGATTGCATTTCTGCAATCGCTTGTTGTTCGAAAAGCGAAGTGTCTCGCTTTCGAAATAAGAGAGGTCCATAGAGGTAAAGGGATTTGTACCTGGTGCACCCTCAGCAGTTCTGCCTGTTGAGAGCCTTGCTGGTTAAGCAAGACTACTTTCTCCTTCGCTTCGTCAAGTTCATGTTGTGTGAATTTGGCGATGGCTGAATGGAGGGCATCTCTGTCCAAACCGGACAGCATGGCCAAGATGGCATAATTCCCTACGGTTGAACTCATTCGTTCGACCGCACTTCTTTCTATGTCCTTAGAAAGGAGAAGCTATCACGCGAAACAGAATGCGTATTTCCACATATACATGTTAGATGATAGAACTGTGATCCTTGG
This sequence comes from Bremia lactucae, assembly GCF_004359215.1. NCBI lineage: Eukaryota > Oomycota > Peronosporomycetes > Peronosporales > Peronosporaceae > Bremia > Bremia lactucae. The sequence goes on from NC_090611.1 coordinate 1,146,121, forward strand.
ACGGACTACAAAATGCTACCAGGTGTAACGGGGCACTGCCGACTTGTAATGCTTCAGTACAGGTCCTCTTTGCACTGCTTCAGTGCAAGTGGTGCCACACGTCACTTCACATACACTAGTACGTGCAAAGGAAGACTCTTTTTAAAACACTTTTCGTTAAAGAGGATTAAAGTAAACTGTATTTAATATAATTAAGCTCTTCTGTTTCTACCTATTTAATACTAACTTAATTATACGCTAATACAAAACATGTAATAAAGTCTGATCTGTATCTTTCTTTGCGCGCGTCCAGTGCTGACTGGACCGCGAGCAAGTCGATATAATGGGAAAAGCTATGCGAGCATGACCTTTGTAAAGTATTCTCCGAATATTATCCACCTTATAGATAATGTATCAATTAACAACCTTTGTGTTAATTTTATGTAACGACACATCCCGTTACAAGACTTGTGTAGAGTGGCAAAAATGGGCTAAATAAATCAACAAGTATATTTCGAATTGCGTATGTTAATTAGTGTTAAAATTTTACCTCCTCGTAGCTGTTTGACTGATAGTTTGTCAGCAAACTTAACAAGTTTAAAAAAGCAAATTTGCCGGTGCCAGTCAAAACAAATATAATCGTATAAATAAATATAGCCGTGTAAAATAACGAGCATTGCTAAGAATTTATGGCATTTTCTAATTTCTAAATAGATTGGCATGAACACAATACCCTACGATATATTATACCGCATACGACTTGTCTGGGTAGGCCGGAAGCACATTGGGCGGACCGAACGTACAAGATCCAGGCTGATAAACGCGTACATGCGTCCGGAGTTGAGCCACTGCGCAACAGGAGCAGAACCACGAGCTGAGGCAGTCGATTGCCGAATTTCCCGGAATCTGAAAGCGGCGGCGTGTGATGGCACGGAGGTAAGAGATAAAGCTTAGCAGCAAGACGACCACAAGAAGCATTAAGACCAGAAAGACGCTTTCAGCCATCTTGTCGTGGACGTGTCCAATAGCTCCATCGATTGAGTAGTAGTCTTCTGTAGCGGTGACGCACATGAGTAACACCATCGTTAGGATTATCGTCGACGCCAGAACCAGCATACTCAGTATCACTCGGTATGGTGCGACTCCTAGACGCGTCGAAAGCTGCGCCAATGCCACACAAGGGCAAAATGTGACCATGAAACAGTTGGGTACGAGATTATCAAAGCAGTTAAAGAGCCCTGCGGCCCACGAGCCAGCGGCAACCCCATCGCCAACAATGAATTCAGGCGCATTTGGCGTATCCATCTGAGCAACAGATGGGGAGGGCAAGTACGGAGACTTGCTCACCTTGAATGATGCCAACTCAGCAGGCGTTGGAACTTCAGCAAATTGTGCTCGCGTCGATAGTGGGTCAATATCCATTTGCTAAAGGTTGTGCTTGATGCTGAGGAATGGAGGGAAGGAGGAAATATAGCAACTGATCTCACGATGAGTATCATCGTCCACCTGGCGCAGCTTGATTCAATTATTTTAGCCAATGAAATCTATAAATGAGGAGACTTTTTTTATTTTGCCAGCTGCCAGAAACCTGATCGGTACGATTCCATAACAGTCAAAAGATATGTTCCTGGCTATTTTATACTCCTATTGTCTTTGATCTTTCAGGTAATAAACGTGACTGCCACGACAACAAAAAAGGTCAATTTCTTACAAGCCAGATGCCACATCACTTTCCCAGCTCTGTGACGTGGATAAATTTATCAGTGCTTGGAGCGCCCACATCGTACAAATAACCTCGCGTATTTTAAGGTGCGACCTTTTACTCCTACGACGCCTCCCTAGACCTTCGTTCGGATTGACGGTGCCAATATCTTAACATGTGTATACGTATTCGAATGATTTGAGAAGCCCTACTGGCCACTTGGAACAGTAACATATATTCAAGGTTAAAAGTGACCAGTATTGTCAACAATACACGACAATTATAAGCTTGTCATTCCTTCGACACAAAAACCTTCTGCTTCACGCTCGTTCTCATATTCCTAGCAATAATCAGTCTTGCCATCTAAATGTACTTGAGCTGCGTCGCCAATTGCAACCGTTGCTATATTAAGTTTTGAGCTCTCGTCACCATTAACATGGGAGCTTATATCTGTATGAAGTAGAGCCGTTTCCAAAGCCCTCGCGGGTGCGCTTTCAAAAAGACCGTCGTCTAATGCCATGCGAACGGTTGCTTTCCGCTTGTATGTGTAGCCAATGAACTTATTAAACGTCACTGGCTTCCCATCTGGACCAAACGCAGGTGGCATCTCGCCTGTGTCTATCCCGCCTGCACCACGTTCAGAGCTACTGCAAAGCATTAGATTGATCGGCGTTGCAGGTGGCGCGAGGCCTGTTCCGGGCGTCTCAATAAGCGGAGGCACTGGCAATTCGCACGGCTCAGTGAACTCGTCAAAATTTGAAGTAATCTGTTGCACTAACTCCTGATACTGAGGGCCGCTTTTATTCGGATCATTGATCTGCAGCTGTTTAAGTACGTAATCAAATTGCAAGCCGCCGCCGGGTGGAATATATGGTGCCCTCATCGAGCGCAGTGTTGACCAATCTATGCCTTGGAACCACGCATGTCGCTTAATTTCCTCCACCGAGCCAGTTCCCAGCCGGTTTTCCGCATTGCAAATCAGTAAACGGACAAAATCCATACACTGGGGGCTGAGGCGCGCAATGGCTTCAGGAGGAAACCCAAAGGACTTTCTCCAATTGACAATCTTGCGACACGTCTGCACCGGCTCGTCTGCGTAAAATGGAGGGTACCCTACAAGACATTCGTACAAAATAACACCCATCGACCACCAATCGCACTCCTTGCCGTAACCTTTTTGGGCCAGAACTTCCGGTGCAATGTAGTCGGGCGTACCCACGGTACTAAATGCCACTTGCCGATTCCGTGAAAAAGGTTTACTACGAGACCCATCGACACTGTTGCCCCCACCTCCGCCCTTCGTCACGGCAGCAGTAGCTGCTGCAGCCGCTTGCTCGGGGTTTAACGCGTGCTGGGAGATTGGCAACAGGTCCACTCGTGAGTCCATTTTCTTGCACAGTCCTAGATCCGTGAGCTTTAAGTGCCCGTGAGCATCCAGCAGCACATTATCCGGTTTCATATCACGATGAATGTAGCCCAGATCGTGGACAGCCTGAATAGCTAGGACCATCTCGGCAGCGTAGAATCGCGTTGTCGCTTCATTCAGCGTGTCTTCCTTGATCAACAGACCCATGAGGTCGCCGCCGGGTAAATACTCCATTACCATGTAAAGTCTATGATCGTCCTGGAACGAATAGTGGAGTGTAACAAGCCAGTTATTGTCTTGATCGGCACTAGCCAAGATGTCGCGCTCAGCTTTTACGTGGCCCACTTGGTTCTTGAGCACCATGGCGCTCTTCTCAAGCGACTTGAGCGCAAAAATCTCCCCGCTGTCTCGCTTGCGAACGAGACGGACTTCCCCAAACGCACCGCGGCCAATGACGGCAAGCGGCTGAAAGTCTCCAACCGCAAGACGCTTGCGCTGATGACGCAAACTTTGCAGCTCTTTCGAACGGAGCTCCTGGCGGTACTGTTCCTTCTTGTGCTCAGTAAGACGCATCTCTGTCATCTGTTTCTCAAGGGTGTTCCGGCGCTCGCGACTTTCCTCACGTTCACGCTTCATAGTCGCATACTTTTGCTCTAAATACGCCTTCGTGGCCTTGGCCTTTTCGATGGTCGAGCTGGAGATCATGGCGGGATGAATGCCGTAGTTATTTCGTATCGTCGGGCGCTACGGTCGGATTGGCTAAATTACAAAAGCCAATAAGATTCTTTATTTGTGTTGTAACGGGGTGTTTCGTTACATGAAATTAACACTTAGAGGTTGTTAATTAATATATTATCTAAAAGTTAGATAATATTTGCAGGATATTACTTTATATAGTAATATTTAGAATTCTTATCCATAAATGGTATAGACCATTATATCTATTTATACCGCAGACTTAACAGCTGTAGGAGTAATCAAAGAGAAAGTTACAGATAAGATAGAAATTTAATAACATGTTTAGTATTAGATTATAATTAAGTTAGCATTCACAGAGATAGAAAAAGAGACACTTAATTATATTAATACAGTTTTCATTATACGCTCTTAAAGCTAGTTGCCTTTCAGAGAACTCTTCCTCCGCACGTATTAGTGTACGTGAAATAACGTAGGGCACTACTCGCAACTGAAGCAGTGCGAAGTGGACTCGTACTGAAGCAGTACAAGTCGTAGTGCCCCGTTCCACCTGGTAACACTTTGTAATCCGTCCAAGGACCACATTTCCCACATCTAACATGGACGTGTTAGATGTATAGTGGGAATACGCATCCCGTTTCCCCTGAAAGCTACTCCTTTCTAAGTGATATAGAAAGGAGTGCGGTCGAACGAATGAGTTCGACCGTAGGAAACGATGCAATCTTGGCAATGCTGTCCAATTTGGACAGAGATGCCCTCCATTCAACCATCGCCAAGTTCATACAACATGAACTTGACGAGATGAAGGAAAAAGTAGCCTTGCTGAATCGGCAAGGCTCTCAACAGGCAGAGCTGTTGACGTTACAACAGGTACAGACCCCTGTACCTGGGATGACGCAAACGCGTCGTCACGAAATTTTTATGATTGACATCTCTAAGTATAGGGGAGTCGAAGAAGACTCCCTCTTGAGATGGTTTGTCGAGTTGGACGATGCCATAAGGGCACGTCACATCATCGACGAGCAAATGCAAGTCGCATTCGCTCAATCAAATCTGGCAGGTCGTGCCAAAACTTGGGCATTGGGCCTTAAGTTGCGCGACCCATACGTCTTTGGGTCGCTAGAGGCTTTTAAAACCCGACTCAAACAGACGTTTGAACCACCAAGGGCTGAGTTCAGAGCTCGTTCAGAGCTTCTGAAACTCAAGCAAGGCAAGCGTGATGTGCACGCATATGCCCAGCACATACGACTCTTAGCGAGTTGTATTACAAATAACCCAGT
>NC_090611.1:1155430-1158517 GCF_004359215.1 Bremia lactucae
AAGTTCATAAAACTCACGTTCGTCAGGTTCTTACACTTATGCGAAAGCATAAGTTGTACGCAAATCTCTAGAGGTGTATATTTGCTGCAAGCGAAATACCATTTCTTGGGTGCAACGTCGGTAAACACGACGTGCGCCCTGATCCCGAGAAGATCAAGGCAATCACCGACTGGCCAGTTCCAGTCGATGTCAAGGGACTTAGAAAGTTCCTTGGTTTAGCGGCGTACTTGCACAAGTACGCTCGCAATTATGCAGAGATGACAGTTCATCTCTCTCGTCTCTTAAAAAAAGACGAGAAATGATTATGGAACGCTGATTGTCAGCGTTCGTTTGAAGGTATCAAGCAAAGCTTGATGCAATTCCCATCTTGGCGATTGCAGATTAAGACAGATCATTACATGTGGTCTGTGACGCCAGCGATTTCGCAATCGGCTGTGCGTTAATGCAATACGATACAGACGGCGCGGAGCGCGACGTCTGTTACCAATCGTACCAGCTGTAACCAGCTGGACGCGATTACCCAGTGCATGACAAGGAACTCCTTGCCATGAAATATGCACTGGCTAAATCTAGGGTCTTGCACTATACCCACTTGTTGGAGTATCGTGAAACTCATATATGATGCGCAAGCGCAAATCATTGTGAGTTGGGACGACGACACGTGGAGTGTCGTCGGCAACGGCTGTGTAATACAATAAGCCGTTACGTGTTGTGTATCGATCGGATGACGATCGATATAAAGTCGGTAAATCTTTAAAAGATTTATTGGATGTATTCGTCAGATGATCCACTAAACGCAGAAGGTCTTTATCTTCTGTGTAGGCTTTCTTTATGTCATCAAACAAGGTTGATGACGGAACACTCGTAATGAGTGTTGCAACAGTGGGATAATTTCCACTATTGGAGTGCGCAGCCGGCTCGAAATCGGGTCGGCGTGATAACGCATCAGCGACGAGACCAAGTCGTCCTGGTTTATATTCCACGGAGAATTTATGCTCCGCGAAGAAGGATAGCCACCTCGCCATTCTTTGCGAAAGGTGTGGGCTATTTATGGCCGTGCGTAATGACGCATGGTCCGTATATACAATAAACGGTCTATCTCCGAGGAGATCGTGAGAAAACTTACCTCACAGCAAGTCGCGACTTTTACTGGCCCCGCCAGGATCAGTTCGTACGCAAGTACATTCGTGCTTGCGAGGTCTGTCAACGGGTGAAGCCTAGGCTTTCATCCCGTGCACCTCTACCACTTCCGGCAGAGTGTTGGCAGTCCGCATCTATGGACTTCGTCTTCGAATTTCCCGAAGACGATCACGAATCCTTTTTTTTGTAGACAGATTCAGCAAGATGGTACATCTTGCTGCAGTACCAGAGTTGATTACGGCTCCGGGTTGTGCCAGTGTCTTTATCGACAAGGTATTCAAACTCTAGGGGTTACCCCGTGAATTGGTCTCGGATAGAGATCCAAGGTTCACGTTGGAGATCTGGCAATCCGTGTGCCGATCTCTCGGAACACGGCTGACTATGTCAACATCCGATCGCCCAGAAACGGATGGTCAAACAGAACGCGTAAACCGCGTCCTCGAAGAATACTTCGAGGTTACGTCCAATCGTATCCGAATTGGAGCGAGTTTTTACCGATGGTCGAATTTGCCATCAATAATTCGGTACCGTTCTTTGTGAATGGCTTACGCCATCCTCGCATACCCACCCAATTAGAGGGATCCTCTAGTTTAAGGGGGGGGGTGGACTCGCACGAGCAAAACCAATTATGTATCATGCTCATCACGCGTCGAAGTTACTAACGACGCGAGTGATGTCGATGTCGAAGAAATCAACATCGAAGATGAGAATAATCTCATGGCAGTACGCACAAAGCGTACTGAAAAAGACAAGACAAATGAGTTAGCAGAAGAGTTTCTGCTAACTCGAGAAATAATAATCCGTTTCGCTCAGGATTCCATTGCTAACGCAGTGGACCGACAGAAACGGAATGGAGACAAACATGGGAGCAAATGTTCATTCATTTAAAGCCAATGATCTAGTGCTACTCTCTACGGTAAACTTACCTAAGCGATTAGTCACTAATGTGGGTAGCAGTAAATTACTACCCAAGTTCATTGGTCCTTTCCGTGTACTGCATCGCAGAGGCAATGCGTACTCATGCGAGCGCATCCTATGTTTTACGTTGGTCGGCTCCGCCCGTACCATCAGTACGCGGCTTTTTTCGAGGACGGATTTGACCACCCTTTTCAAGAATCCCCAAAAGATTATTACGATCGCGAACCAGATTCTCATGCTGAATCTGAAGTTTCTCATGCCGGTTCCGAATATCCTCGAAACTACGATGAGCTGACGACAGCTCATCGCGAACAGCATAATACTTCCGTTCGTACTCCAACATGGAGTACGCACTCTTCGAACAGTCTTTCAACCGCTCAATATGGTGAGTCTGCATGAAAAATAAAATTAATTTCGATTTTAACATATAAATTAAAATTTTCATTATGATATTTAAAATTATAGGTATAACATTTTTAATATTATTGATGTTTACTGATATCAAACATATAATCAATAACTTAAACAATTTTTAAAAAAATAAAAATTAAAACCATTGCTTTTGATTTTTTAAAAAATATATAATATAATTTTGTATTTAAATTAAATTAAAAACTTATTTTCAAAAAATGTTCAACAAACGACGCTTGCCGCGCTCGTGGTCAAGTCCCTCCTCCAAACCATGGAGGAAGTGATCGATTTTGTCGATCCTCGACATTAGATCCGACATACGGTTCGGATCTAATTTTCCCTCCTCCACCACAACCATTGGTGTTTTCCCACGGTGGCCAGCGTTTCCTTGTGGATCGTATCCAGAACCACCGTAATGTGAAGGGGCAGCGAACGAGTTATCTTGTTCGCTGGCGTGGTTATCCACCTTCACATGACAGCTGGGAGCCTCGTTCCCAGCTGGTTGCTGACGTTGAGGGCCTCGTCCGTCAGTATGACGAGACCCATCCGATGGTTCAGAAGGCCCATCGAAAAAACGCGCCCTTAGCGCTTGTAAATCGATTGCAAAACGTCAATCGC
>NC_090611.1:1160619-1163506 GCF_004359215.1 Bremia lactucae
AAGGGAGGGGTGATGTAACGGGGTGTATCGTTACATGAAATTAACACTTAAAGGTTGTTAATTAATATATTATCTAATAGGTAGATAATATTTGCAGGATATTACTTTATATAGTAATATTTAGAATTCTTATCCATAAATAGGTATAGACCATTATATCTATTTATTCCGCAGACTAATCAGCTGTAGGAGTAATCAAAGAGAGAGACACAGATAAGATAGACATTCAATTACATGTTTTGTACTAGATTATAATTAAGTTAGCATTCACAGAAATAGAAAAAGGACACTTAATTATATTAATACAGTTTTCATTTAACCCTCTTTAAGCTAGTTGCCTTAAGGAAAAGTCTTCCTCTACACGTACTAGTGTACGTGAAATAACGTGGGGCACCACTCGCATCTGAAGCAGTGCGAAGTGGACTTTGTTTGCTGAAGCAGTACAAGTCGTAGTGCCCCGTTACATGTGTCCCTCACCTGTCTCCAACTGAACTCTTAAATGATAGCGTTCAGTGACGTGGACATCATCCTCATGTAAAATATGGAAGCGGTTTCAACGCCTTGCTATCTGTCATGAGGACCCAGAAGCAGTAAGATTACAAAAATTACGTGCCAATGAATGTTACGCTGTCGGGGCAACAACAGTTGTAGCTAAAAGAAATAAAAATACTCAAATAATTACAAAACATCACTTCCATGAGCCATGGATCGATTGGAGGTCTAAGACTTAAGGCACAACGCGCATTGTTCCTAGCTAAGCTTTGGAGAGCCCACCTTTGCTAGGCAGCAAAAGCACTATTGGCGCGAATCACTGGCTGAATTTGTCAGTGTGCTGGACATTGGAATGTCTGAGTCAATGAACTTCAATGTTGAAAACACTAATTTTGAGCCCGACTCAGGAAAAGCGGATGGAACGGCTCGTACTCCATCGAGTGACGCTCGTTGCAATAGCGAATCACTGAAATGCTGAAAGCATTGTAGGTCTAGAGCCGAGTCAGCTAGGGTGTAATATCCCTGACACACGTGGAGTGGCACGTCTAAGTCCGTCGAGTGTGGTCGGCCGAGCGGGCACCATACCGAGTGTCATCCGTGACACAATTGGCAAGTTGCAAGGGCATTTCGGGTCAAACACTTATAATGCACGTAAAGCGACACGTAAACATAATCACTGGACAAGGAACTTGAGTTACATAGCTCCTCATTGAATGTCGACACCAGCTCTGGTACAGAGCCAATAAAGTTTGGGATATTGGGAACGTGGATGTCCCGGCCTCTTAGAGGCGTATTGTCTCAACTATGAGACAGCAGAGACGCATAGCGTCTATAACGTCACAATTTGATACGAGCGAGCAGTTGCAAACGCTTGTAAATTGTGTTACAGGTAACATCGAGGGGAAAGTTAGCCTTAAGGCATGATCCTAAGCGAAAAACTTTCGCGCTGAGGTAGATTTCTATCTCGATGCTTTTCTCAAGCATCGATGGTATAGTGGCAACAACAAGCGAGATAAAGTCTCGCTTATGCAAGCCTGGAGCGCGTTGAGTTAAAATAATCGTTATGTTTAGCCCTTTAGAACAATTTGAAATTTTACCTATTTTTTCAATACTTTTTATTTTTACCGACGCTTTTTTAATTTAAATAATAGCTTTAAGTTGTTATATATTTATACATGTATAACATTTAAATTTATTCCAAAACGTTTTCAACAAATTTTTGAAACGATTTTTAAACCAGCGACCAATTGATTTCCGACAATACCGAATATAGTATAGAGCACTACAGTCAATCGCTCTACCAACTGAGCTACACTTTCATTCGCAATGTCAAAAATATTGGACGCGAAGATTGGCTTCAAAGACTTAACACGATTCGCGTTAAGTTTGAAAAACGAACTCCAACCGGTGCAAGGTATAAATTGCATCGGTTGTCTCGTGAGGCAGGACTTTCATGCCTCACGGGGAATAATTTCTGTCCGTGTTGTGTTGGAAGCACGAAACGAGTAGAAGGGTGTGTCTTTTCCCTTTCTTCGCCCTGGGGAAGGACTCGCATCTCTATCCAGATGCGCGATGTGGTTGACGTTTTTTTTGCAATCGATTTGGGGCGTGTATTTTCCGAAGGACCTTCTGATCGATCGGATGGGTCTCTGACGGACGAGGCCCTCAACGTCAGCAACCAGCTGGGAACGAGGCTCCCAGCTGTCATGTGAAGGTGGACAACCACGCCAGCGAACAAGATAACTCGTTCGCTGCCCCTTCACATTACGGTGGTTTTGAATAAGTTCCACAAGGAAACGTTGACCACCGTGGCAATTCACCAATGGTTGTGGCGGAAGAGGGAAAATTAGATCCGACCCATGTGTCGAATCTAGAGTTGAAGATCGACAAGCTCGATCAGTTCCTCCATGAATTGGAGGAGGGACTTGATCACGAGCGCGGTAAGCGTCGCTCGTTAGAGCAGACGGTGCAGGCTCATCATATCGAACGGTTGGAAGACCGTTCGAAGAGTGCGTACTCCATGTTGGAGTACGAACGGAATTATCACGCTTTTCGTGATGAGCTGTCGTCAGCTCATCGCGGCTTCGAGGACTTTCGGACCCGACATGAGAATCTCCAGATTCAGCATGAGAATCTGGTTCGTGATCACAAGAACCTTTTGGGGATTCTTGAAAGGGGTGGTCAGATCCGTCCACGATGAAAAAAAACGCGTACTGATGGTACGGGCGGAGCCGACCAACGTAAAACATAGGATGCGTTCGCATGAGTACGCATTGCCTCTGCGATGCAGTACACGGAAAGGACCAATGAACTTGGGTAGTAGTTTACTGCTACCCACATTAGTGACTAATCGCTTAGGTAAGTTTACCGTAGAGAGTAGCACTAGATCATTAAT
>NC_090611.1:1169700-1185304 GCF_004359215.1 Bremia lactucae
TGTAACGGGGCACTACGACTTGTACTGCTTCAGTACAAGTCCACTTCGCACTGCTTCAGTTGCGAGTGGTGCCTTACGTTACTTCACGTACACTAGTACGTGCAGAGGAAGTCTACAATTTAAGACAACTACCTTAAAGAGGGTTAAATGAAAACTGAATTTATATTATTAAGTTTCTCTTCTTTCTATCTGTTAATGCTTACTTAATTATGAGCTAATACTAAACATGCAATTGAAATGTTATCTGTCTCTATCTCTTTGTTTACGTTTACAGCTGATTAGTCTGCGGGATAAATAGAAATGATGGCCTATACCTATTTATGGATAAGATTTCTAAACAATACTTTATAAAGTAATATTCTTCCAAATATTATCTACCTTTTAGATATATTGTAATTAAAAACCTTTAAGTGTTAATTTCATGTTACGATTTACCCGTTACATAAAGCCTTGGTCTAAACCTTAAAGCTAAAGACGCTTAGCTTCATAAGAAACCTTCCTCTGTCCCTTTGTGTACGTGAAGTTTCGAGGCACCTCAGGTTAACTAGTACTGATCAGTACTAGTGACAGGTTCCCCGTTATAGCGGTCGTCACCCGATAGCAAAAATCAATTGCAGGTTCATGTGAAGGTCTCACCACAACACACAGAAATGTTTACCTTTCTTAGTAAAGGTGGCGGAACGCTTTACTAAATACTGGAAGAACTTTTGCTGTAAGCACTTTGCGCTTGAGGGTGATGATTCATGCAGTCTATGAGCATTCACGATTTTTACATATAGGCTCATCTTGGCATAAGAACTAGAGCCGCAAACGTGTTGAAACAGCGAGATCGACCCCGACTAAACGCTCCCAAGTTTGAAGCTGCATTTTATCAGATGCCCCACTTCTTAGTTATTCGATCACCTACCATCACTACAATCTCATCTATGTATGATCGCCTTATATAAACGAATTTTATGCGTCTTAATTCCAAAGGTCATCATTTTCAGCTGAATCGGGTTTGGCCACGACGCAGGCAGCAGTGTCACAGCTAATGGCACATAGCTCTGAATGTGCCTATTGATGTATGTATTCTATGCAGAAAAGTAAGGTCCTTTTTTTGCGGAGCGTAGACGACGAATTAGATTCTTACCAAAGCTGTCGTCTATTTTTTGAATGAAATTGATTAATAATAAGAACGATAGTTTACCCATGATGTAAATTTGATCCGAAAAGGGCGTGGGCAAATGATGTATATTGTTAATCAATGTGAAATTAGAAATGAGTGACATCACTTTTCCTTTTACAGCACCCACCGTCTTTTATCTGATTGGCTTAAGCATACATTACCTCAAATCGCTCACTTTTCGCTGATTACCACTCACCCTTGTTAGCTGATTGGCTAAAGGAAGGATTGCTCTGTATACATTCAATTTTTGTTCCATACTCATTTATCAACGTCGCTGTCGTAACTCACCACCATTATTCACCGCGCTCAAATATATGAAATTCACGATGTGGTGAATACCTAAGAAGGAATTTGTACACAATTGCATCACATGCTAAAAGGTGGCCTTGTGGCCTAACCTTTGCAGACTCCACATCGTCTTTGCGAATTAAGTTCGGCTAGCCGACAATTCGTAGTAACTGGTGCCGCCACGTGAAAACTAAATCACGCAGAGAAGTCGATTTAATAATAACAATAACATTCGCATGATAGATTCGTCAAACCCTATCTTACAAGTTATTCATGACGTGGCAATTTTTTATGGCGCACATCTGCGCTCTCGCCACCACATAAAATGACTGGTATGCATTGTGAGTTTTAACGAAACCAAACACATAGACTACGCATGCATAATATAAAAGCTGTTTGGAGCACACCTATTGGCGAATATCTGGCACGCTGTCTCTTGATTGCAAAGTAAAAAACGATTGGGATGAAAATGGCGCGCAAGAATTGCTATACTTCTAGACGTTACCAGAACGCTGACGAGCTCATTAGTCAAGCAAGAAGTAAAATAAGGTGTCCAAATTGCTCGAGGTGCTCGTGACTATTGAGATTCCATGTCTTCTTTTTTGAGCTGCAAATCTGCAGTGTCAATCACCGATTCGTCCAGGAGTCACAAATGATCGAATCTTCTGTCGCAGGTCATTATACATCATCAGGTGGCAATCTCTCAGCATCTCTGTACTTGGCGTGCCGCTCGCGTTTTTTTAACAAAACTTATGCTTCCAAGGTCGCAATTATTTGGTGAAGAGCGATGCGCGGGACATCAAGAAACATGTAAATATTCACCTGCCGCTCATCTCTATAAACTATTAGCTTTACATTATATACTCACATTAGCACAATGTCTCCGCCGCTTATTCGAGTAGATCCTGTGTTCGCAGCGTCAAATCATACGAAAGCATTCTCATTTCTCGACATGCGGTCAGAAGACTTCAATGATCACGTTGAACATGTTGCCATTTGGTGGAAGTGTGGGTTGCTTACTGCCTTGACATGGTGATGACTGATTGTTTCGTTTCACAGAAATCGTCATATGGTGAAATGGGTGGCCCTATCAATCTGAAATCTCTTACCGTCTGTTTATGCACATCAGTTTTTTTATGCTCCTAATAAATAATGTTTTAAAAAATCACAGTGAGGAAGACAGTATCCGATACCGGTAACACTAGCACACATGCATTCTGAAATATTTTCGATGGCTTCACGTAGAATCCATGGCATCTGCGATAGTCCACTTCTCGATTTCCTTCTTCGACCACATTACACAATCCTCCCTTTGTCGACTCTTTGAAAACCATGGATACGGAACTGCAATCAACGCGAGCGCAATTTTCTGAGGTTACGGCATCCGCCCCATCGACAGCTGGGCACGTGAACAAGGTTCACTATCTGTCTTCGCCTTCTAGTGCACATGACTTGGACACGCCCCGTGGAGCGGAATATATTGGTGGCGATGGGATACCTACGGGCGCGTGGGCTTCCGGTCTCTTTGACTGCTTTGACAATCTCATGCCCAACTGCTTTATGGTCACGTTCTGTCCGTGTGTGGCCCTGGCGCAGCTAACGACTCGTCTGGGTATTTCCTCGTACAAGGTGGCGCTAAGTCTGCTGCTGCTCGCGGCGTTAGTACAGCTTGCCATGATCGTTCTTGCATTGGCCACGGCCAAAGAAGGCCACAATGCGTACAACAAAACCTACACTTATCCTTCTGATCCGCATGACAAGGAGGTCAACGGTGTCTATTTGGTGATTGCACTCGCCCTACAAGGGCTACTGATTGGCTACATCTGGCGCCTTCGTGTCAGGACCCGTAGCCGCTTCCAGCTTCCGGGTTCTGCCCTTACCGACTGTATTAGCTCCTGGTTCTGCTCGTGCTGCGCCATTGCACAGCTTCGGACTCATGTTCGCTGTTACCAGCCCGGCAGCTGCACCCTTGCAGCGCCTGATGTACTTCAGGCGTACCCTGGAAAGTCTTACGCTGTCTAATCCAACGATATGTCTGTGAGTGCAGTAGCATTTAGTAAGAAACCAATCCATTTATTATGATGTCAAATTGTCACCTTTGCTTTTGCATTTTGTATTGATGCAAGACATCGCTGCATTTTGAACTCTAGTATCTCACTGGCGGAAGACCAAGAGCAATTTCTAAATGTAATACGAATTAGGAACACACCGAATAGATCAGTCATTGTACATGTAATGCCAAAGCACGTCATGACACACATTGGACGGCAACACATGGTAGCTAACGTAATTTGCTGCATCCTCTCGCCTATGTATTCGCCCAATATATCCGATATTTTGGCATTAAGTTGATACTTGCGTTAAAGAACTGTCCGATACTCTAGGGGCCTTTTAGCTTCGGCCAATATTACCATGCACATCAACGGCAACAGCTACTGGCACTGTATCTTTGGGTGCACGAATGATAAGGCGACGGCTATGTACATAAGTGGAAGGTTTATGAAACGCCCAATTGGAGTTGGATACCCTAAATTATTTAAGGGAAAGAAGCTAGCTTCTTTCCGATGACTTTAATTGGAGATGTCTAAGCGCTGAATTCGTAAATGACAAAGCTGCTTGATAATTGTATACTGCTACTGAGGCTGCCCTTTTTACCTTAAGAAAAGGAGAGTTGACAGCTCAAGCCCACAAGTGGGCTTTGTCGCAAATAAATTATTTATCAATACAGCATATATTTTACAAGAAGTGAAAGTTGAGCTGGATGAACTATACCATTGTATTTAACTTTAATTATCTAGGGGCCGCAAGGTGATTGACTGAACAATGCTTCTGGCCTCTTGTATGCAATCGTGTTTCTTATAAGCTCATTAATGCCATGAGCTCCACAAAAGCTTCCCGGTCCTTGCACATTTGTGCAGTTGCGCCAATTAGCCTTTCAAGTCGGGTGATCCGCATAAATATGTTGCTTTCAGAGTTTCCAAAGATAACAGCAAGCAACTGCTCTTCTTATTGTCCAGTCGCTTACCGCATCTGAGACAGCGTGTACTCGTCCAAGTTTATAAGTGAAGCCTTCTATAATTGAAGGGCCATTAAATATATAGATGAACATGGAAAAGCGTGGCGATTTGAAAATATCCAGCAATCCGGCGCTAAACTAATAAGGCTTCTTTAAAGAAATGCCTCAACAATAATATTTCGGCCATAATCGTCGAAACTTTATTTCGCCGAAGGATCTCATAAAGGAAGCTTTTCCCACTAAACTGAGATGCAAACCTGCACCCAACAAAGGGCTTGACTTCGCATATCATCTTTCAGGAAATACTGATAGTGAAGGCTTGCTGTTTTCGTTCTCAGCCTAAAAAAATAGTGTAAACACCTGAAAAGAGCAAATACTGTTACCACTCACCAAAACCATGCAACACATTAATAAATAGACCAGCTACTAACGTTTTGATACCAAAAACGGTCTATAGTATTTACTTACCGAGTACTGCAGTTCCTAACTGCTTAGCTAGTGAGCTATTTAAAAAAAAATGGATATACATATATATATATAACCAAAGGAGATGCATGCTAGAATTTTTCGCGAGCGCTTCGCTTCACAGATCTATTTTCGTTTTTCATCGACTCGTTAGCGATTCAGTGCTATCGATAGCACTGGAAGTAGCATGACGGAATTTTAACTGGGAAATCTCATATGCGTAAGGCAAGTGTTGTGATACTGATTACGGGCATCCGAAAAAAATGCACGTACCGTCAAAAATGGTGTGTGATGGATATTTAAGATTGCCTTCGTCTTCTTTTAAAAAAATTAAAAATGCTGTAATTCTAGCAGTAGCAGATAACTTTAATTCCAAGCAATTAATACGTGGCTGTCCTTTGTAATTTCGTAAAGAGAATGTTTATACGGATATTGTATCAGACAAAGACATACTTAGCTCTTGCTTGATCTCTACACTGAAACTTACATTACAATTACACTTATCAATAATACTGTGGTTGAAAATAAATGATTTGGTTGAAGACCTAAATAAATTCTAATTCCTCTCTTCTATCCATAGGAAAACTGTTCGGTGTTAGACCCCTTCTGTAGGAGGGCAACGTCGTGATGCGGCCACGCTCTACTTAGACACACGCCCTAGCACAGCGAGTAAGCGGTTTAACCTGCTTCTCTTGCGTGTAGTTGTGGTGGGCGCGTTCGCGACCTCATCTAACGAACTAAGTGTAGCGGAGCTACCTCGCTTCTAAAGTCAGAGGAAGACTTTCAGACTCAAAGGGTCACTTAGTTCTATTGAACTAATGGGTTTAACAACTCAGGGAGTCGTACAGGCTATAACAGCTTAAGGAATCCTAGTTCAAGGGATTCAGGGGTTCGTAGAACCAAGTGGCATCTAATGCCCAAGAAGATATACCTTAGAAAGGCTTATATCTCTTACAGATCAATGCGCAAGCCTTAGGAAGGCACTTAACGCTCTAAGATCAAAAAGGGAGGTGAACTTTATTTAATTATTTTAAATCTAAAAACCTTACCCTACTTAATTAAAAAATAGATTTTGGCCGCCAATTATATATCTGGCGGCGACCACATTTATTACCCATAATAAATGGGATTTAAGCAACTAACTATTTTAAAATTAGATAAAAGGGTATTTCACCCATAGAGTAAATGTACCACAACAACGGTTCTACAACCGATGTGTGCCCCATTACACCTTCCCCCACCAGACTGTTGACACCGAGTGACAACATTCGCTTCATTTCCTATTTGAGGTTGGAACCTAAACAGCTAACCGTTTGGTTGTGTTTTTCATTCCTTTGTCTATTGACAATCAAGCGTGAGTCACAGACTATGAGCACCTTCCTCGACGATGAGGGAATGGCGGACTTTGAAAGTCACTCTCAATCAGAGGAGGAGGAAAAAGAGCGGCGTTCGCTAACGTCTTCTCCTCCGGACGAACGTCGGCGAGCCCCGAATCCGTTCCCAGAACGTGGTGCCGCTGATGTCTTAACTGCATTGAGCAGGACACGGGAGAGCAAGAGCAGATAATCCTCACAGAGGAAAGGGCTCGTCGTCGAGCTGCCGAAATAGCGAAAGCCAAGGCTCATAGTGAATACAGATTCACTTCGCTTAGTGCGGACGAGCGTCTCAAAGGGATAGCGGGTCATAGCTTGGCCATCTGGATCTCTGGTGACCCGGCGAGGACGCCGGAGGAGATCGCTGCTCGCGACGCTCTTCATGAGCAATACCTTACGCCGAAGGTAATGACGCGAAGCCAGTATCTGACGCGCTTACGTGATCAAGCCCGTGGGGCTTCGGTGACCTTCACGAAAGAAATTCCGATCGTTTTGTTTCCAAACGAAACAAGAACTGAAAACGAAGTCTCATTTGAGAAATGGGTTCACCGGGCCCGCAAACTCCAAAATATCTGGAATATCAAAGAGTCTGCGAATAGAGGTGATGTTCGTTTGGAACGGAAGCTTCGCTTCGACTTTGCTAAGCTTAAGGCCAAAGGCCAGTTACGTTCGGCATTTATGCCGCAAAACGAAGAAAGGCCTAGCCAATATTTCAGTGCTTCGGTTGACCGTACAACCAAGGATCGAAGCCGCACTGAGGCTTTAGATCCACCGAATCCCACGTTTAGTGGTGGGAAGCGTCGTTTGACACGAGTTGACCCTGAGCTTGGCGCTCAAAAACGTCAACGGCGTACGGGCAATCTTGCCGAAGAGGTACCTCGAACTCCAAAGAGTTTTCAGAAGAGGGGTACCCTAGCAACTTCACCAGATACTGGTATTGACCCTCACGACGACGTCGCTTTTAAAGTTTCTCTACATGAAACTGAATTTTCCCCGCGCATCAAGCAGCGCGGGAGTTGGCCGAAATTTCGGCGGAAGCATTTGATGCTCTACGGCACGAGGTGCAACTTCTTCGTGAGGTCCTTGCTCGGGTTGAGAGCTCTTTTGAGGCGGTTCGGGACAGTCTTACGACGCTGGAGCGTCAGCAGCCTCGTTTCGAGGCCAGCTGGACATCCTGGTGCGGATGCTGCAATCTGCGGCACGACCGTCTGTCTCGGCGCAAGCGCCTTCAAGTCCACGTGGGAAGGGTCCCGATATTGGTTAAAGCAAGCCAACGTAAAACACTGGGTGTGTACGCAGCTTGCTGGTAAGGTTAAGCGTATAAGCTAGGCCCTTCTTCGCCACGACCGTAAATGGTCTAATAAAGTGCGGGCACAATTTGGTCTTGAAGACCGCGGAAATAAGTTGGTAGGTAGGTTTTTAGCGTTTAGTAAAACTCGGTCTCCGACCATAAAAAATTAAATACCACCAGGCCCCGAACCACGCAGCGGTATCATTAAAGGAACGCGCGGGTGGGTAAGACCGTTTATATAAACGGAGTATAGCCTGTAGAGGCATGAACAGCGTTATTTAACGCAAATTCCACTACTGGGAGCATTGAGCTCCAGCGCTTTGGTGTCTGAGAACACACGCTGCGTAAAACGTCTAAAGTGACGCGATTGACACGTTCGGTTTGACCATCCGTCTGCGGATGGTCCGCAGTGGACATATCCAATCTGTGCGAAGCACTCGGAAAATTTATGTCCAGAATTTACCCGTGAAACGGGGATCCCGATCAGAGACAATTGCCACTGGCAAACCATGTTGTCAAAACACGCGATCGATAAACCGCTTAACTGTACCCTCCCCATCAATGGAATCCGGCACGGCCGCTAAGTGAGCCATTTTGCTCAAACGGTCAACAAAGACCACCATACCGGAGTTACTGGCTGAATCTTTCGGCAGCCCAAAAACAAAATCCATACTAATGGACTCCCAGCATCCTATGGAGACGGGAAGACTGACCAGTGGCGCAACAGCATGTGGCGAGGGTTCAACCCATTGGCACGTTTCGCATGTGCGAACATACGTGCTGTCCCATTTAAAAAGTTTGAGCCACCAATTACTCTGGCTGATAGAGCCGTAGGTCTTTTCTCTACCGAGATGACCACCAAGGACAGTATCGTGTGCCTCATAGAGGATCCAGTACTTTAAATCTTTATCATGAGGAACAACGACAAGCGGAGGGTCCGCGATGTCTGTGCAATAAAGCAACAGGTCGTTATCGATAGAAAATCGATGTAACCATGCACGCAAACGTGCCGGTAATTAAATACCCGAATCCGAGTTCTTTAAGGCTCGTAGCAAAGCTACACACTGTTCATCCATGTCGTATGCCGAACGGATTAATTCAGAAATAAGTGACGAGATAGTCGTTAAATGAGAAACCTCATAGTCTGGCCTGCGTGATAACGCATCGGCCAAAGCATTTTGCATGCCGTATTTATAATTCACCTCGAAGTTGTATTCCGCAAAAAAGGATAGCCATCGGGCCATTCTCTGTGAGAGATCAGGCTACTTAGTCGCCGTGCGTAACGACGCGTGATCTGTATAAATCGCAAACGGCTTAGAGTCGAGCAGATGAACTCTGAATTTGACGAGAGCATACTTCATAGCAAGAAAGGCTTTGACATGAACTGGATAGTTCTTTTCCGCAGCTTTAAGCTGTCTAGACTCGAACGCAATAACACGGTCATGCCCATCAACATCTGTTTGTAACAGAGCACTGCCAAGGGCAAAATCTGATGCGTCACAGACGACACTGAAAGGCCAATTTGGGTTTGGCAGTGCCAGAATCGGGGCATGGATAAGACTATCCTTAACTGCTCGAAAAGCATTATTTTCGGTGCTAGTCCAGCACCATTCTGTATCCTTTTTAATGAAATTCGATTATGGCCTAGCCATATCAGCGTAATTTTCGCTATATTTGTGTAAATAATTGGCGAGACCCCACCACTTACGCAAATCCGTTTGGTTTTTAGGAACCGGCCAATCTACTATGGCTTTTACCTTAGCGGGATCCGCTTTAAGGCCTCGCTTTCCTATGAAGCATCCTAAGAAAAAGGATTTCGTCTGCGCCAAAAATGCATTAGATGCATTGGCATACAATTTGTTTGTGCGCATGCACTCGAGTACTGCTCGCAAATGGTCTAAATGGTTTTCCATATCCGACCGACCCTGCTCCGCACGACTATGGACAAAAACGTCATCGAAATAAGTCTGTGCATAACCTCAATGAGGGCGAAACAGTTGCGTCACTAGACGATTAAATGTTGCCGGGGCGTTGGAAAGCCCTTGTGGCATAACTAGCTACTCCCATAACATGCCGCTTGGGGTGCTAACCGCTGTAAGCGGGGTATCACTAGCTCGCATAAGCAATTGGTAGTAACCATCGACTAAGTCCAATGCACTGTACATTATACATCCCACCATATTGTTCTGAAGAGCATCCTTTCTAGGAATGGGGGTTTGTGCTGGTATAGTGGCAGCATTAAGCTTATTATAAGCATGTACAATGCGCCATTTACTATTTGGCTTTTTGACACAAAATGTTGGTGTCGAATGAGGAGATTTGCTCTCTCGTACAATTCCAGCCTCGTGCTTAGCACGGAAGAATTCGTCAATGACGTCACACTGTTCCCTTGGTAAAGGCCATTGTCTTGTGACATAATATTTGGTTTCCGGAACTAAGTCAATTTCATGACGAACACCTCTATCCGGAGGTAAACAGATGGTGGGTTATTACATACCACATCTTGAAATTACTTAATTAAAGAATAAAAGGGATCCGTAGGATCTTTAAGGATCGATGACCCACTTTGCGCACTAAGTGTAGCTTTTGTGAATGCAGGACAGCTTCGTCGAGAAGTGACGATGAGTTTAACTCAATCATAGGTCGAATGACCACCATTTCAGATAAGTCACCATCTTTTAAGGCTCGACCGCACTCATCAATAGATACTCGTCTAGCTCTAGAAGAGCATGTAACCAGGGGATTGCCGCAAGGCTAACTTCCCCTTCAATGTTACCGGTTACACCATTTACAAGCGTATGAAATTGCTCACTCGTATCAATTCGTGAGGGTATACACGCTTCGTGTCCACCCTGTCTTGGAGTGAAAACAATACGCCTCTTAGAGGCCGGGAGATTCACGTCCCCGAGTTTTCCAGCCTGTATTGGTTCTATACAAGACATGGTGTCTAATTTGTCATCCGACAAGGAGTTAGGTAACTCAACTTCCTTATTCAGCGAACGTTTACGTGTCGCTTCACGTGCATTAGGAGGGTTTTTCGACCCAAAATTCCCTGGCGAACTGCCAATAGTGTCACTATTGACACTCAGTATGGTGCCATCTCGGCCTAACACACTCGGTGGACTTAGACGTGCCACTCCACGTATTTCAGGATATTGCACCCTTGAGGTCCTGGCGAACCGCCAACAGTGTCACTACTGACACTCAGTATGATGCCACCTCGACCGATCATACTCGGTGGACTTAGACGTGCCACTCCACGTACCTCAGGGATATTGCACCCTTGATGATTCGGCCTTAGGCCAACAATGCTTTCAGCATTTAGTGAATCGTTATTATAACGAGTGTCACTCGACGGAGTACGTGTCGTTCCACTTATTTCTGCTGAGTCGGGCTCAGAATTAATGTTTTTAACATTAGAGTTTATTAACTCAGACATGCCAATGTCTAAAACACTGACAGACTCATTCAATGATCCCAACGCCCTCATTGAGACCTCCCATAAAGATGGTCACTACAATTGCTTCTTGCACCGGGTCTTGATGCATAGATGCAATGAGAGTTCTCAACTCCTGGACAAAGTCCTCTAGGGTTCTTTTACCCTGTCGAGTCGCTAGGAGCCATGCTCGCATGCGAAAAGCCTGATCAGGCGGTGCAAACATGCTCGTCATTTGCTGTTTCAGCGAATACCATTAGGGAAAAGCGTCGTTTATGGAAGCTGCATGATAGTGCCCGCTCCATGGCTCTACCTCCAAGGTTAGAAATGGCCATAGTTACCTTTTACCGTTTTGTTAAGAGCAAGGCGGAATCAATGGACATTTCCATCTGCTTAATCCAGAAAGGGAGATTTTCTCCCTCCTTTCCCTCAAATGTTTTCACATTTACAGCATGAGGGCAAGCCCTCGGCTCTGAGTCAGGTACAGAGATGTACCGGGTTGACATAGATGCCGCTAAATGGTCCTGTACCTGACCAATCAGGGAGGCTTCATACCGCATGAAGGCTTCAAGCCTTGCATGCAGGACCTCTGGTCCCTGGGAGATAAAAAATTCCACGTGCTTAAGCCCGAATAAGGTTTTGAACTTGTCATAAGCGGGGCGTTGCGCTTCTGACTATTCTGGAACCTCTTCCATTTTCGTGAGAAATTAGTCTTGTAAAGACACAGGAGTAGATTGACTACGAGTGCTACCAGGTGTAGCGGAGCTACCTCGCTCCTAAAGTCAGAGGAAGACTTTCAGACTCAGAGAGTCACTTAGTTATATTGAACTAATGGGTTTAACAACTCCGGGAGTCGTACAAGCTATCAAGCTGAAGGAATCCTAGTTCAAGGGATTCAGGGGTTCGTAGAACCAAGTGGCAACTAATGCCCAAGAGGATATACCTTAGAAAGGCTTCTATCTCTTACAGATCAATGCGCAAGCCTTAGGAAGGCACTTAACGCTTTAAGATCAAAAGGGGAGGTGAACTTTATTTAATTATTTGAATCTAAAAACCTTACCCTAGCTAATTAAAAAAATAGATTTTGGCCGCCAATTATATATCTGGCGGCGGCCACAATTATTACCCATAATAAATGGGATTTAAGCAACTAACTATTTTAAAATTAGAAAAATGGTTTTTTACCCATAAAGTAAATGTACCACAACAACGGTTCTACATCCGATGTGTGCCCCATTACACTAAGTATTTTGATTAAGAGTCGTCATGGGAGCGGTTATCCGGCTCCTCGTGCGCACTTATCAAGTAGGAAGTAGTTTTCAGACTGATTTATATGTAATCGTATTAAATATAAATACCTATTCTTACCAATCAAAATGTCATCTCTATAGATAACACTTAATATGTATTGCGAGCGTATCTTACTAGATATCTCGCGTAACGGACGATGCTAGCCACCATCATGGATGACACTAGGCGTCATCCCTCCTTATGTGAATGCACCCATGGCATCACATACACAAAAGTTGGTCACAAATGTGCACCACACCCGAGTGTTGGGTCTAATTACTACAATTTTAGTATTTGTCCATCCCCTTAAGTGCACCGAGTGTACTTAACGAGGACTGTGTAACATTAGGGCAACTTTAGCCCGTTATAACATCCCCCCTTTAAGAACGAATTTACATTTTTAAATTCGTCAAAGAAGAGAGAGGAACTGCGAGAAGCTTTACGCGCCGCTAGTTCACTCAATCACTCTAGCGCACGTATTTCCATGCATGGCGCCAAAGATGCCATCTAAAAGGGGCCACGTTGGTGGGTCGTCTGCGAAGACGCCCACCCAACCTCAAACTAAGCGCACGCGCTGCTTTAATTCGCCAGCCGCGTCTAATGCCTTAGTCGAAACGCCGACAGCTACTGCTGCTGTCTCGCTAACAGGGCTAAAGGATCTATCCCATTTTAACAGTGAGGATGCTGATCTGTCGCTCATTATTCACTACAATGAGTCGACACCGTTGCCGTTACCACATAGTAGTGATGCGGACAACGAGCTCATGAGGAAGGATGATGGCGGATTATTGCCCACAAAACTTCTCTAATGGCTAACAACATGGAGACAGCAGCATTTACGAATGCTGTCTCGTCGTCTGCGCTGGATAGCGCAGCGACAGGTAATGAGAGCGCTGCCCATAAAGGCGCAGCCGCATCTCCGTTGGGTATAACCACAACGCCTTATGCTCAGACCATAATCCATAATGGTTCTCACATAGAGGATTCGGAGCCTAAAGCTCCGCCGACGACACGTGAACGTGCTCAGTCGGTGTCACAAGCCAGTCGTTTAGAACGCGGCTATGTGACGTGTGGCATTCCAAAGATGCCCCCTCCATCTAAATTGCCTCGTTTAGACGGGCCAAGAGCGTCGCTCCTAGAGCGCGCTCTTGTAGACGCACATAATTATTATGGCGTCTTTCAATCATGGAGGGCTCAGGGAAAATCGCTTGGGCGTATTTTCCCGATCCCGGTCGTGTTGCATTCAAATTAAACGCCCGACCAATACGAGGCGAAATTTCTTCGCCGCATTCAACCACATTCCGATGTGATGAAACATCGGTCGCAGCGAATTAATTTCGCCCGTTTGCGTGTGAAAAAAATCATGGGTGGTACTGTACCCCTGTTTCTTCTCACAACGCTACTTCTGCTTGTCCATTTGAGACTAGCGAAGAGGCCTCAGCTGGTGCTCCTTTTCATAGGCAGCCACCAAGCCGGACACATCAATACGTAGGGTATCGATCAATTTCCAAGAGTAAAACTCTTCGGGTACCTTTCCATTGGACGAGGATCTGATACCCTTGCCTCACGGAGGGGTGAGCAAGCAACCTTCCAACAAGGAAGCGTTGATTCCCACCCGCATCCATCAGTGCAGGTGGCGCCCGATAGGAGTGGCAATCTGGCCCACCTACTCGCGGCTGCC
Organism: Bremia lactucae; assembly: GCF_004359215.1. Lineage (NCBI taxonomy): Eukaryota > Oomycota > Peronosporomycetes > Peronosporales > Peronosporaceae > Bremia > Bremia lactucae. Next base: position 1,183,709 of record NC_090611.1, read on the forward strand.
TTACCTTCGTCCGTTCAGTCACATGCGTTCAGCGCAGCTGAACGACGTATTGCGGATTTCGATGGTCAAGTCTCGCGCCTGACCTCGGATCTCGTTGATGTCCGAGCCAAGGCTCGTCAGGGTTATGAACGCCTGAAGACCGCTTGAACCTTTTTGAACGGATAATGCTGAGGGATCCAAGTTACTCGCGTGATGTCCCTCGCTCTCCAAGTCCTGTTCGTGGAGGGAGGAATCGGTCTGATAGCTTTTCGCCTTCACCGTCCCCCTCACCCGAACGACGCTCGACTCACAGTCGGCGTCACCATCGGTCTCCTTAGCCAGATGGGGGTATGTGACCTGATTTGGGTCTACATACCGTTTCAGACGACCCACGTAAAACCCAAGGTGGGTCTTCATGTACGGGGGAAGTGTGAGCCTACAATTTAGGTCCTCTACCTCTTCTACCGCCGCAAAGAGCCCAATGAAACGCGGCAACAACCTCGTAACACCTCCAGGTAGTACAAAAACTGCATTTTTAGATAGGGTAGCAGTACTTAATAGTACTTTTTCACCCACTCTAAAGCGTTCATTGTTTTTGCGACCATTTCGGTCCGCATATTCTTTTTGCTTATCCTGTGCGCTTGCCATTGCGTCACGGACTTCACGTGCGATGGCTCATCCACAAAGCGTTGAGTCTCGCTCATGATTTAAGCATCAAACTCGCCTATGATACCGCCAAGAGGTCGGTCATAAGGCGTAATTTTATTAACCACTGCAAAACTGGCAGGGTCACTAGGGCAAGTTTTTGTCGTTGAGATGATACCGTCATGGGTCATCGTCATATTGACGAAACTATGTCCCTCTTTTGCACCGAGCATAGTGAGGGGCCCTCCCCCACTAAGACTCGGGCTGCGCACAAACGAGACTGGCGAGGGGATGGCGCAGTCCGATAATATATAACGGTGTCTCACCCGTACTGGCGTGGACACAATTATTTATAGCGAACTCCACAAAGGGCAATTGCTTGCTCCACTCTTTGGGAGTCGCTATAGTGCGTAAGACATCCACCACGATCCGATTGGCACGTTCTGTTTGGCCATCGGGCTGGGGATGATCTGCGGTCGACATGTGGAGCTTGCTGCCTTGCAGCTCGAACATATGTCGCCAAAAAATAGACGTAAAACGTGGATCCCGGTCCGATACTATGGACTCGGGCATCCCGTGTAGTCGGTAAACATGATCCAGGAACAAACGAGCTGCCTGCTTGCCTGTGATCGATGTCTTACATGGTGCTAAATGCACCATTTTACTGAGTCTGTCTACAAAGACGACTAGCCCTGTCCGACCCTTATGATCGGGCGGCATGCCAAACATGAAGTCCAGACTTACTGACTTCCAACAATTGGTTGGAATCGGTAGCGGCTTCAGTGGCGCACTGCTGGACGGTGCATGCTTAATGCGTTAACACTGTTCGCAAGAGCGAACATAATTGGCCACCCATCTATATAGATGTGGCCATTAAAATTCCTCTGACACTCGTAAGAATGTCTTTTCACGGCCAAGATGCCTACTAGATGGCGCATCATGGAGCTCGTGAAGGATCATTAGCCTGAGATC
>NC_090611.1:1186824-1232029 GCF_004359215.1 Bremia lactucae
ACATCTTTCCGCGGGATTGGCGTTTGCGCCGGTATGGTCGCCGTGTTCAGCTTATTGTAAGCATGAACCACGCGACATCCACCTGTGGCTTTACGCACACAAAAGGTCGGGCTGCAGTGAGGCGATTTTATCTCACGCACATGTCCCGCCTTGGCTCGCTTGTCGAAGAACTCATTAATTTTATCGACTTGTTCTTTCGGCAACGGCCATTGCCTGGTCACACAATACCTTGTGCCAGGTTCGAGGTAAATCTCGTGCCCAATGCCTCTATCTGCTGGTAGGCGGCTCAGCACTTCTTCTGGGAACACATCGCGATATTTCCACCGAACCTCAAAGAACGGACTGTCTCTCAAGGCATTCCAGCCTTGAGCAGTGAAATGCTTCTTTTTGTCCGTTTCTAGGATGCTCTCGTCCAGTGTGGACGACGAGCAACAGTCCACGAAGTTCTCTCTTGGAACTGGTGCGACTATTTTGTGGATCTTTCCTTCCTTTAATTCGGCAAGGAGCAGATCCCACGACATCTCCGGGAGATATACTATCTTCTCGGCAGATTTAAAGACTTGCCGGAGCACCTCAACTGAGGATGCCTGACGGACTCCGCCGCAGCATGGCTCTGTGCCTCGGACGCGGCTCTCCCCTGTATGCCTCAAACTGCTCCAACTGAGCAGCATGTTGCCATGGAGGACTACCCAGGAGCCTGGCCAGGGCTTGCTCACCAAGTCCCTGTGCCATAAGCTCTGCCACCCCCCGATGATGTTCGGAGAGGTGGAGAAAATGTGCCCAATAAATATTGAGGCTCATCCTCATGTACACACGCAGAGATGCGCGTCGTGGAAAGGATTTCAAGTGCTACCAAGTGTATGCGGGCACGTCGTAACGCGGCCACGCTCTACTTAGACACACACCCTAGCACAGCGAGGAAGCTCTTTAACCTGCTTCTCTTGCGTGCAGTGACGTAGTTGTGGTGGGCGCGTTAGCGACCTCACCCAACACACTAAGAACACTGGTTAAGTGTCGTCACGGGAGCGGTAATCCGTCTCCTCGTGCGCACTTACCAAGTAGGAAGAAGTTTTTAGACTGATTTGTATTTAATCGTATCAAATATAAATACCTATTCTTACCAATTACATCTATTTATTCCGCAGACTAATCATATAGATAACACTTAATATGTATTGCGAGCGTATCTTTCTAGATACCTCGCGTAACGGATGACGCTAGCCGTCATCAGAGATGACGCTGGGCGTCATCCCTCCTAATGTGAATGCACCCATCTGCATCACATACACAAGGGTTGGTCACAAATGTGCACCACACCCGAGCGTTGGGTTTAATTACTACAATTTTAGTAATTGACCATCCCCTTAAGTACGCCAAGTGTACTTAACAAGGACTGTGTAACATAGGGGCAACTTAAGCCCGTTACACCTTCACTATGCAACGGTGTGAATTGTAGTACAAACTAGCCTAGGATCTGTAACAAAGTCCCGTTCATAACTATTATTTCTATGAAAGGAAATAATTAAAGAAGTAAAAAGTATTATCCTTTCTAATTTTTGACTTAATAGTTCCGATATTACCAAATTTGGTGATATTGAGGCAACAAGACAATAGTTCTGTTAATTTGGTTGATTAAAGATGAAACAAACCCCGCCAATCGTTGCAAAACACGATTGGGTACGCAAGAAGGCGCCTAACATAGTCAGTTATTAATATGTTGAAGTCAGTAAATAAAGATCGTTACGTAAGAACTGGTTATATCTATGCAGTTTAACTTTTCTTTATACGTAAGGTTTAGTATCGACCTCTAGTGTAGCGGGGCACTACTGACTTGTACTGCTTCAGTACAAGTCCACTTCGCATTGCCTCAGTGCGAGTGGTGCCTCACGTCACTTAACGTACACTAGTTCGTGCAGAGGAAGACTCTCTTTAAAACACTTGCTTTAAAGAGGGTGAAAAAAAACTGTATTTAATACAATCAAATTCTTCTGTTTCTATCTTTTTAATACTAACTTAATTATAAACTAATACAGAACATGTACTGAAAGTATTATCTGTCTTTCTCTTTGCGCGCGTCCAGCGCTGACTGGACCGCAGAGTAAGTAGGTATAACGGTCTATATCTACTAATAGATAAGATTTTAGAATATTACCATGTACGTAATATTCTCCAAATATTATCTACCTTTAAGATTATATGTTAATCAACTACCTTTAAGTGTTAATTTCATGTAACGATTCACCCCGTTTCATCTAGAATCTACGACTTCTTAGCTATCCTCGATACTTCAGTGTACCTGAAGTAATCGAGACACCGCACCTTTACTGTTATCAGTGTAGGTTGGCTAGTATTTTAACGGGCATAAGTTGCCCTTATGTTACACAGTCCTCGTTAAGTACACTTAGTGTACTTGTGGGGGTGGTCACTTACTGAGATAAAGTAATTGGACCCACCACTTGGGTGTGGTTCACATTTTGACCCACCCTTGTGTATTTGATGCACATAGGTGCATTCACATTAGGAGGGATGACGCCTAGCGTCATCTGTGATGATGGCTATCGTCATCCGTTACGCGAGGTATCTAGAAAGTTACGCTCGCAATACATATAAGTATTATCTATAGAGATGACATTTTTTATTTGTAAAAATAGACATTTATAATTAATACGATTTAATATAAATCAGTCTGAAAACTACTTCCTATTTGGTAAGTACGCACGAGGAGTCGGACCACTGCCCCCGTGACGACACGTATACCAGAGTACTTAGTGCGTTGGGTTACCCAGACACAGATATAGGGACTTTACAATAAATCATAGTTTATTCATTTCCTTTATCCTCTCGCTATATGGGTGCGAAGACCGCAATAACGTCCTTGAAGTCAATAATTCAGCAACTTGAATGTTGATGTGTATGTAAGCACATCAACATTCAGAGGTACTTAATGATGAGCTTTCAGAGTTAATATTCTAACTCGTGTATGTCATTGTGCATCGGGTGTGCATTTTATAGAAAAAGCCACAGCTTACAAAGTGAAAGTCAGCAATTGCAGTAACTTATATGTCTTAATAGACTATAGTTTGGCACACACGAAATCGTTAAGTACCTAACGTTGCCAAGTCAGCCAAAAATAACAGAGAAATGGATAGCAGCCTCTTGTCGAAAGAAGAATGCAGATCAGAGTTGTAATGGGGCACACATCGATTGATGAACCGTTGTTATGGTACATTTACTTATGACCATTTCGTTCTATTTAAAGATTAGATTATTACTAAAATCCCATTTGTTGTGGGTAACATATGCGGCAGCCGCCATATATATATATATATGGTGGCCGAAATCTTTTTTTTAATAAGCTAAGGTAAGTTTAAAATTTATATAAGTATATAAAGTTTATTTCTTCTTTTGATCTAAAAGCGTCTAGTCCCTTTTTAAGGCTTGCGCATTGATCTGTGAGAAATAGAAGCATTTCCAAGGTACATACTCTCGGGCACTAGCTGCTAATTAAATCTTTAAACCCCTGAATCCCTTGAACTAGGATTCACTAAGTGTTAATAGCTTGTACGACTCCCTGAGTTGTTAAGTCTATTAGCTCTATAGAATTAAGACCTGGTAGCACTCGTAGTCAATCTACACCTACGTATTTATAAGACAAAGCCTTTATTAAAAAGGGAAACATTTCCAGAACTTTTCAGAGGCGCAACGCACAGCGTATGACAAGCTCAAAACTTTGTTTGGGCTTGAACATGTATAGTTTATTATAACCCAGGGACCAGAGGTTCTGCATGCAAGGCTTGAAGGCTTTATTGTAACGGGACACCTTTTACTAGTACTCGTAAGTACTAGTTGAACTTACACTGATTAAAGTGTAGATTAGGTGCCTCGAAATTTCACGTACACAGGGGTACAGAGGAAGGTTTTAAAGTAGCTAAGAGTCTTTAGCTACCATGGGTAATTTATAGGATTGGAATTAGGGAAAAGTAAAACTCTATTAATATATTTAGCTTTCATCGTAACGATCTTCTATCGACTACTAAACTTATTAAATTAATAACTAACTAAGTATGGCGCCTCCTTGCGCACCGCACAATCGTGTCTTGAGCGATTGGCGGGGTTGATTTTGACTTAAATCAACCAATTAATAGAGCTAATGTCTTATTGCATTATTAATAATATTTTGGTATTCTTGAAACTATTCAGGTCAAAATTAATAAAGATAACAATTTTGTACTTCTTTGTTTATTTCCTCTTATAGGAATTTGTTATTGTTATTTCTATAATAGGAAATAATACTTATGTAACAGGACACCCCGTTAAATTTATGCAATATGGATTGGCTCTGGTCGGACAGGATCAGGATCACCTAGCGGAATCTATGCCAACTCGACACGACTCTGTACCTGTTTCAGAGCCTAGGAGTCGCCCTCTAATTGTCAATGTGTAGACATTTGAGGAAAAGAGGGAGAAATCCTCCCTCTTTGAATTAAGCAGATGGACATGTCCATTGACTTCGCTTCGTTCCGAACAGAACGACAAAGGGTGGCCATGGCCATTTTTAAGCTCGGAGGTAGAGCCATGAAATGGGCGCTTTCGTGCAGCACGTCCATAAACGACGCTTTCCCTCATGGGATTCACTGAAACAGCAAATGACCAGCATGTTTGTACCGCTGATCAGGCTTTTATCATGCGATCACGGCTCAAAGCGACTCGACAGGGTAAACGAACTCTAGAAGACTCTGCTCAGGAGTTGAAAGCGCTCATTGCATCTATGCATCAAGACCCGGTGCAAGAAACAATTGTCGTAACAGTCTTTATGTGGGTCTCAATGAGGGCGTTGCCCGGACGGACTTATTCCAATCCCCATCCTGCTACTTTCGAAAAAGTAGTTGCCATAGCGCTACGCTGAGTTCGACTTTAAGTCTGCTCATGTTAGCACGCTTATTTACCGCACAAGCTCTATGAGCACATGGGTTCCGTCTAATAGACCGGAACCTATGGTTCTAAGCCTCGTTGAGGAAGTAGAAGACGTACTGCAAGCTGTGGAACAGCATAGGAACATCCGTAGATGTTATACGTGCGAAAGCACGAAACATTCACGTCCGGTCTGTCCCATACGCAATACGCATAAAGCTCGAAATAGCACCAATTCCGACCTATACCAAAAATCTGGTACGGTGCGGGAATACGTCGATACCCAGTAGGTGCGGGACGCCCTACTGGGGAAGACCTAGGCTCTATTGAACCTCTAGGAGGAGAGAGTAAACAGGACCTAGTCCTAATTAGCTCGGTGCTCAATGGCACGGGCGTGAGTACAAGCCTGGCGTGTTAGTCGCTCAGGCGACTCTGAAGGGCTTTGATAAGCCATACTTGATTCAAAAGCGTCTTGCAATAATGCTCGACGTCTATCCCTTGAGGAAAATCAACATAATGTTGAGTCGCTTCAAAGTGCATGAAAGTGATAAATCACTGTTCGCGTAGCGGCTGGGACTCGTATCACTGTTCCTTAAATTCCATTGAGCTTAGGTATAAAGTTTCTGGACTTTACTGTGTGAAACGCTGTCTCATCCTTGATTTAGATTCGAGATATTATCACATCCTTGGTAAGGCCCGGCTTGAACGCCATTAGCAATGGATCGATTGGAGGTATAAGACTTGAGGCACAACGCGCAATGTTCCTAGAAAAGCTTTGGAGAGTCAGGGACCCACCTTTGCTAGGCAACAAAAGCGCGATTGGCGCGAATTACTGATCGAATCTGTCAGTGTGCTGGATATTGGAATGTCTGAGCTATTGAACTCCAATGTTGAAAACGCTAATTTTGAGCCCGACACAGGAAAAGCGGGTGGAACGGCTCGTACTCCGTTGAGTGACGCTCGTTGCAAAAGCGAATCACCGAGTGCTGAATGCATTAAAGGCCTAGGCCCGAATCATCAAGGGTGTAATATCCCTGACACACGTGGAGTGGCACGTCTAAGTCCACCGAGTGTGGTCGGCCGCGGTGGCACCATACCGAGTGTCGGTCGTGACACAATTGGCTAGTTGCAAGGGCATTACGGGCCAAACCCTTATAATGCACGTAAAGTGACACGTAAACGATAGCTGGACAAGGAATTTGCGTTTCATAACTCCTCATCGAATGTCGAATTAAACGCCAGCTCTGGTACAAAAGCAATAAAAGTTTGGAATTTGGGAACGTGGATGTCCCGACCTCTAAGAGGCGTATTGTCTCGACTCTGATACAGCAGAGACCCGAAGCGTCTATAACGTCACAAATTGATACAAGCGAGCAGTTGCAAACGGTTGTAAATTATGTTACCGGTAACAATGAGGTATAGGCAATCCCTTTGTTACATGCTCATTTTAGAGCTGGCCGAAATTTCTATTTATGAGCTCGGCTGAGTCTTAAAGGCTGGCGACTTGTCTGACCCATCATCGTTTTTTGATGAAGCCGCCATGGAGGACACAAAAGCTGTACATAGTACGCGAAGTGGATCATCGATCTTAAAAGATCCCATGGATCCTTTCTACTTCTCAATTAATGAATTCCTAGATGTGGTGTGAACCAATCCACCATTCGTATTTACCTTCAGATATAGGTGTCGTCATGAAATTGACTTGGTTCCTGGAACCAAATACTGTGTTACACGACAGTGGCCTTTACCATAAGAACAATGTTACATCTTTGACTATTCCTCCCATGCGAAGAACGAGGCTAAATTGGTACGAGATAGTAAATTTTCCCATTCGACACCGATAATTTGTGTCAAAAAGCCAAATGGTAAATGGCGCATTGTACATGCTTATAATAAGCTTAATGCTGCAAATATTCCAGCACAACCTCCCATTCTAGAAAAGATGCTCTTCAGAACAATATGGTGGGATGTATAATGTACAGTGCATTGGACTTAGTCGATGGTTACTACCAATTGCTTATGCGAGCTAGTGATACCCCGCTTACAGCGGTTAGCACCCCAAGCGGCATGTTATGGGAGTAGCTAGTTATGCCACAAGGGCTTTCCAACGCCCCGGCAACATTTAATCGTCTAGTGACGCAACTGTTTCGCCCTCATCGAGGTTATGCGCAGACCTTTTTATGACACTTTGTCCATAGTCGTGCAGAGCAGGGTCGGTCGGATGTGGAGAACCACATAAACAATTTGCGAGCAGTGCTCAAGTGTATGTGTATAAAAAAATTGTATGTCATGCATCTAAATGCATTTTTGGCGCAGATTTTGTTCCTTCTTAGAGTACTACGTCTGGAAGCGAAATCTTAAAGCTGGTTTTGCTAAGGCAAAAGCCATAGTTGATTCGCTGGTTCCTAAAACCCAAAACGACTTACAAAATTGATTAGGCTTCGTCAACTACTTGCACAAATTTAGCAAGAATTACGCTGATATGGCTAGGCCATTATCCAATATCCTTAAAAAGGACACGAGTTGGTGCTGGACTAGCACCGAGAATGACACTTTTAAAGCAGTTCAGAATGGTCTTATCCATGCCCCGATTTTGGCTCTGCCAAATCTTAAGTGGCCTTTTAGCGTCGTCTGTGACGCATCGGATTTTGCCATCGGCAGTGCTCTATTACAGAAAGATAATGATGGGGAGAACGTGTAATTGCGTTCGAGTCTGAATATTTATTATGTTTTTGATTGAAGTTTAGTCTATTATTCTATTTTTGCAAATATTTTAGTTATTAATTGATTAGTAAAAAAATTATATAATAATAATAAAAGCTCATAAAACACTTTCACGTTAAATAAACACTTAGAAGATCCACCCAATTTATGAAAAATAGTTACTTGCGATGAAGTTTGCTCTTGTCAAATTCAGAGTTCTCCTACTAGGCTCTAAGCCGTTTGTTATCTATACAGGTCACGCGTCTTTTCGCAGTGCGACTAAGTCGCCCCATCTCTCACAGAGCATGGCTAGATGGCTGTTTTTTCGCCGAATGCAATCCTGAGGTGAAATATAAGCCTGGCAAGCAGAATGCTTTGGCTGATAAATTATCACGCAAGCCGGGTTATGAGCTCTCCCATTTAACGACTATAACGTCACCTATTACTGGATTAATGGATTAATTCGTTCGGCTTACGCCAAGAATGAACAGTCCGTAGCTCTGCTACGAACTCTTAAGAACCCTAAGTTGGAGACTAAATTGTCGGCACGTTTACGTGAGACTTTACAATGATTTCCTATTGATAATGGCATGCTGCGAGTCTCCCTGCATCGTTGTTCTTCATGATGAGGATTTAAAGTATCGAATTCTCTACGAGGCACATGATACTGTTCTTAGTGGGCTAAGCTCGACAAAAGGGTAAGCACATGCAAAACTTGCCAACGGGTTCAAGCATCAGCTCATGCTGGTCAGCGGAAGATTCAATAAAACCATTCTTATATTTAAAATATTTTCACCTATATAGCCATATGGTCTTAATTTTTTCGGAGACACTGAGCTTACCGTTACATGTAACAGCCTGCAACTCGGTTAAGCAATCGATCCCATAGAGTAATCTTTTGCTTAATCTCGTATACAAGGCTAGCTCTATTTCGTGCTCGACTTGTAACTACATACATTGATAAATTATAACTAGCTGTGTTGGTTATCGACAGTCATTTGAGAAGAGCCTTTAACAAATTCGTCCGGAGACAACTAATTCTCGAGGGAGTAGGAGTTCTTCTTTTTCATTTGTAACTATCTGGGAGAGGCAGATGTGTATAGTTAACGGTATTAAGGTTCGTAAGAAGGTTGGTAGATTCGAAGCCTGGCGAGCAGCGCCGTTCCGCATCCGAGGCCAGCGGTTGTTCGCGGCAAGTCACCAGCGGTGACATCGCTCAGGGTAGGCGTGCAATATGGCGTAGACAGACTAGCAGTCGTGCCCCACTTAGATGAACCTGCATGAATTCCCGCTTTTCAATAGCGTGGAGTTCCCGCATGCCGGCTGCCCAGCATTCTGTGACGCTTCACCTCCGCAGTATTTGGAATATAAGATAGTCTGCGGGTGTGGCTGATGTTCGTTTGGAACGAAAGCTTCGCTTCGATTTTGTTACGCTTAAGGCCAAAGGCCAGTTTGACCTGGAGTATCTGCTTCATAACTAGGATAGGCCTAGTCAGTACTTCAGTGCTTTAGTTGCCCGCGCAGCCATAGATCGAAGCCGCACTGAGGCTATAGATCCATCTATTCCCACTTCTATTGGTGGGAAGCGTCGTTTGACGCATGTTGACCCTGAGTGCGGCGCTCAAAAACGTCAACGGCGTACAGGAAATCTTGCCGAAGATACCTTAAGCTCCCAAGAGCTTTCCGAATAGGGGTACCCAAGCCACTTCACCAGATACTGGCATTGGCCCTTGCGATGAGGAGCTTTCCCACGTGAAAATGAAGGTTCCTTCGCTCATCGAGCAACGTTGGAGGGGGCAAAAACCTCGGTGGAAGTACTTGATGCTTAAAGCAAGAGGTGCAATTTCTTCGCGAGGGCTTTGCTCGGATTGAGGGCTTACGTATTCGACGAAAAACACTGGGTGTGTATGCAGCTTGCTGGGTCGGCATCCATGACCGTATGTCCGACTCCGGAGCACGTTTATGAACGGACTACGGCATGCCCTATCGCGACAGGAAGTTTAGCGAGTAAGCTAGGCCCTTCTTGGCCACGACCGTAAATGGTCTAATAATACGCGGGCGCAATTTGGTCTTGAAGATCACGGAAACCAAATCAGTCGATAGATTTTTAGCGTTTAGTAAAACTCGGTCTCCGACCATATAATATTTAATACAGCTTCTGCCTTTAACGTCTGCTCGTTCTTTTAGTTTGTCTTGGCTTTCAGCCATCGTGTCACGTACATGTCTCAAAGAGCAAAATCGCGTCTCGAGAATTTCGCTTACTTGTTTCTGAATAGTAACAGGGCTGATATCAGCAAGCCCATCGGCTAATTTCCCCCACCAAGCTCTGATCCGCGCAGTGGTATGTTGGAACGCGTGGGTGGGTGAGACAGTTGATATACGACGGAGTAAGGCCTGTAGAAGCATGAATAGCCATATTTGACGCAAACTTCACTACTGGGAGCATTTTGCTACAGCGCTTTGGTGTTTCAGCACACACACTGCGCATAACGTCTTCAATGACGCGATTAACACGTTCAGTTTGACCATTGGTCTGCGGATGGTCCGCTGTGGACATGTTAAATCTGGTGTAAAGCACTCGGAAAATCGATTTCCAGAATTTAATCATGAAACGGGGGTCTCGATCAGAGACAATTGTCATACGCAAATCCGTGTTGGCAAAACACGCGATCAATGACCAGCCTTGCAGTACCTTCACCATTAATGATATCTGGCAAAGCCGCTAAATGAGCCATTTTGCTCGACCGCTCAAGAAAGACCACGATGCCTGTGTTACCGGCCGAATCTTTCGGTAGACCAAAAACAATATCCATACTAATTGAATCTTAACACGCTTGGCATACTGGCCATTGCGCAGACTCGACAAAGTACGCAGTTTCTCCTCTGTCACTTTTGGTACGAGTTTATGTTCTATTCTGTAGGGCTATTTCGCTCATTAAGCCCGAGGAAGGTAAATTTTCTCCGTCGTTTCCCTCTTATGTCTACACACTCAAGACCGGATGGCGAGCCTTAGACTCATTTTAAGTACAGGAATTATTAAGGAAAACCAGTCAATTGATCGCGCATCGTGGCAGGCCTTAAAGCTGCTAAAAAGAGACAAATTTCGCGGCACACTCCCCTGCTTCGTTCGATATATCCGTAGTCAGGTCTAGCGGCTATTTAAAAGGCCGCCGATATTCAACAAAAGGGTTTGTCTGTAGATTATTGCATCGTCCGGTCGCGAAAGCTGAATTTCAGGTTTTCAAAGTACGATTTGTGAAATGTACGGTCAACCCGCATTATCACTGCTTGATAAGCTCTTACCAAAAGTAGTGGTGCAGCTCGGATCTCAACCTGAAAAAGTACTGGAAGTCTATAACACAAGACATGTGCTTCACCTATGTCATTAGTTCATATCCGTTCTCTGAGAATGAAGCCTAGTCGATCTACGAAGGCTAAACGTATGTTGGCTTGACGATCTTTCGGTAATTCGAAGAAAGCAAACTTTATGGAGCTACTAGCCGGCTAATAAAGCTGCCATTGACGCAGCGACTTATGCTAACACTTTACGTATCATTTGTGAAGCATGGCCTTCTGTGTGTTGCCTCCCCTTGTATAAGTATGTCCATTTTTAGCACTAGTAATGTGCAATCAAACTGTAACTCGAGCCGTGGGATTTATTAGGAAAACCAAATTGGTTTTGCTGCCATGCGTCTTTCGCAGCGAGCTAACAGTGTTTTACCAAGGATATTTGATCCGATTACAACTCTAATCAGGGCCGATGCGATCATGGTGAGCGTTGAGTACGCCCACTTATTTGCGGCTTACTCATCAGCTGGTCTTACTCTGGCGCATGACGGTGATGTTAGCGGTCGAATTTTTTGCAAGTTCGTTTTTTTTCTTCTGCTCGGCTAAATAATTTGTACAAGGATGAACGATAAGGTGACCACTCGGATACATGACATTTGAATTTGCTTGGTAGTAAGAGATAAGCAATAGGAGTGTCGTACCTCTTGTCCTTTGCTAATCGAAGTTGCCTACTGGCTGGGATTCTCTATTTTGCCCCTTATCGTGACAACAGCGATTTTTTGCGTATCATTGTCGCGATCAATCGGATATGCAATGCATTATGGATCCACATTTCCTTTGGTCGATTCACGTAAGACGCTAATTTATTGAGTCGGTCACGAAACCTTTCGAAGAGTAAGAATCGTCATTAATTATACATACATCTTACTCTCCGTGGAGCTTTCGTAACCGACCCGATAAATAAGCTCCATAATTCGTAGTATCCTATGTAGGCGGGCGCTTCTATAGCAGCCACGCTCTTCTTCAAGCACAGTGAGAAAGCGGTTTCACCGCCTTCTCTCACGTGCAGTGAGGTGGTTGGTGGGCGCCTAGGAGACCTGGGCAAGTTACCGTCGTAGAAATGATACACTCAAGGATCATCATGTTTGACGAAACTTTGTCCCTCTTTCGCACGAGCGCCTCAGGATGCGCACAAACGAGACTACAGTCCGAGGATGGTGCAGTCCGTTTATTTAGAACGGTGTCTCACCCGAACTGGCGTGAACACTGTTATTAGTAGCGAGCTCCACGAAGGGCAATTGCTTGTTTCATTTCTTGGAAGTCGCTAAAGTGCGCAATACATCCGCCACTACCCAATTGGCTTGTTTGGTTTGGCCATCGGTCTGGGGATGATCGGCTGTTGATATGTGGAGCTTGCTACTCAGCAGTTCAAACGCATTACGCCAGAACCCGACGTAAAACGTGAATCCCGATCAGATACAATGGAGTCGGGCTCCCTGTTATTGGTATCCATGAGATAGGAACAAGAGAGCTGCCTTCATGCCTGTGATCGTGCGGCTACATGGTGCTAAATACACTATTTCGCTCAGTCTGTCTGTAGACTCGCACATGTCGATGGAAAGTTATACGGGTGAGCCTACAAAATCCCTACGAGGCGGGGCGAAAATGTACGAAAAATCGCCCCATTTTGATGTAATATATAACGATAAATGACGCATTTCCACTTAAATCGTACTTAATGTGTAAAATGCCGTACTTATGCGAATAAAAATACGTTTCAACGTAATTTATTCAAAGATAAGAACTTTTTTAACTCTTATTTCGTTTGGTTTTATCTTAAATGGACTTTTGTATGGGAAATGCAGGAATTCTGCATGCCGAACATGAAGTCCAGACTGACCGACTTTCAACTATCCGTTCGAATCGGTAGCGGTTTCAATGGCGCACTGCTGAAAGATGCAGACTTTATGCGCTGACATTCGCAGGCGAATATAGTTGGCTACCCATCGATAAAGGTATGGCCACCAAAATTCCTCTGACACTCGTAATGTCTTTTCACGATCCAGCTGCCCACTAGATGGCGCACCATGGAGCTCGTGAAGGATCATCAGCTTGAGTTCTGTATCATGAGGCACATAGATTATCAAGGGATCACAAGGTGACAGCTGATGCCATAACAGACCATCGCTGTAGCTATAGCGATTTCGCTTAGCTTGCAGGTGCGGCGGAATGGTTACCTTTCGTCCACCAAAGTGATCCAACAGCATGCGACAATGGTCGTCCTGACTGTAGCTCTCTTTTATTTCAGAGGCTATTGAGCTCGTCACGTGGGTATGCCTTCATAGCTGCCAGGCTTTGACGGCTGAAATTATACTTTAGCACTAGATGCACTTGTCTGCTGTCTTACCTCAAAGTCTGGTCTGCGCGATAACGCGTCAAGCCAGAAACATTCGACTTACCCGGCTTACATTCAACTTTGAAATTTATTTCAGAGAAGAATGTAAGCCATCTTGCCATTGTCATGCACGGGGTGATTCAGTTCCACGGCTTTTAAAAGCCGGGACTGATAAGAGGATGACGCGGTCAACGCCATCGTCATTCTTCTGCATGAACGCGCCGCCGATTGCAAAATTGCTTGCATCGCAGACGACGCTAAAGGGCTTGCCCACGTCTGGCAACGCCAAGACCGGTGCATTTGCAAGGGATTTATTCACTGATGCGAACGCATCATCTTGTTCTTTTAACCAAACCCACTCTGCGTCATTTTTAAGGAAGTCAGATAATGGTTTAGTTTGCTACGCATAATTCTTGCTATATTTATGCAAGTAATTAGCGAGCCCAAGGAATTGGCGCAAATCCTTCACAGTGGGATTGGCCATTCCTTTACTGATTATTCCTTGGCTGGGTCTGCTCGTACACCATGTGTACCTTAGATGCAGCCCAGCACAGGTAACTCAGGGACCCCTAGGTAGCACTTTTGGAAGTTGACATCCTTCAAAGTCTGCAACACAGCGTCTAAATGACGCTTGTGCGACTCTATTGCGCTCAGCCCGTCCTCGGCCCTACTATGCACGAATACATCGACAAAGTAGTGGGGCGCGTAGGCACGGTACTGACGCATAACGTTAGCCGCCACTCGGCTGAATGTCGCTGGTGCGTTCTTCAAACTTTGGGGCATCACAAGCCACTCCCAAAGCATATCGCTTGCGGTGCTTACTGCCGTTTTGGCTACATCGGACTCTCTCATGAGTACCTGATAGTAGTCATCCTTCAAATCCAACGCGGAAAAGATAGTTAACTTTCCCAAGGAATTCAACAAGACACC
Source organism: Bremia lactucae (assembly GCF_004359215.1). Classification (NCBI taxonomy): domain Eukaryota; phylum Oomycota; class Peronosporomycetes; order Peronosporales; family Peronosporaceae; genus Bremia; species Bremia lactucae. The sequence continues at coordinate 1,201,052 of NC_090611.1, forward strand.
TTTCCGCGGGATTGGCGTTTGCGTCGGTATGGTCGCCGTGTTCAGCTTATTGTAAGCATGAACCACGAGACATCCACCAGTGGCTTTACGCACACAAAAGGTCGGGCTGCAGTGAGGTGATTTTCTCTCACGCACATCGAAGAACTGATCAATATAATCGACTTGTTCTTTCGGCAACGGCCATTGCCTGATCACACAATACTTTGTGCCAGGTTCGAGGTCAAATCTCGTGCCCAATGCCTCTATCTGCTGGTAGGCGGCTCAGCACTTCACACATCGCAATGTTTCCACCGAACCTCAAAGAACGGACTGTCTCTCAAGGCATTCCAGCCTTGAGCAGCAAACCGCTTATTTTTGTCCGTTTCTAGGACGCTCTTGTCCATTAAGGACAAACAACAGTCCACGAAGCTCTCTCCTGGAACTAGTGCGACTATTTTGTGGATATTTCCTTCCTTTAATTCGGCAAGGAGCAGATCTCACGACATCTCCGGGAGATTTACGATCTCCTCGGCAGATTTACGATCTCCTCGGCAGATTTAAGACTCCCCGGAGACTCAACTGAGGATGCCTCCGCAATTTCGTCTTTGACGGCCTCGAAAATCTCGTTCGAAGGCTCGTCCTCTTTATTAGAGACTGATCCAATGGTCACTCGTTTAGACGTGCCTTTGATCGTCCTAATCTGTCGGGTACTCGTTCTTCGAGTCACCACGACCTTTTTCTGGGAAGCGGGTGCCGTTGCACTCCTAGCTAACGCACCCCATCCAACCGCACCAGGCTCTAGGCACTGTGCCGGTTTATGCGACGCATGACTTCTTGTCAGCTCGCCGTCTACTGCCACAGGCTCTCGGCTCTGTGCAGGACATTCGGACGCATGACTACTTGTCATCGTCCTNCTTTCCGCGGGATTGGCGTTTGCGTCGGTATGGTCGCCGTGTTCAGCTTATTGTAAGCATGAACCACGAGACATCCACCAGTGGCTTTACGCACACAAAAGGTCGGGCTGCAGTGAGGTGATTTTCTCTCACGCACATCGAAGAACTGATCAATATAATCGACTTGTTCTTTCGGCAACGGCCATTGCCTGATCACACAATACTTTGTGCCAGGTTCGAGGTCAAATCTCGTGCCCAATGCCTCTATCTGCTGGTAGGCGGCTCAGCACTTCACACATCGCAATGTTTCCACCGAACCTCAAAGAACGGACTGTCTCTCAAGGCATTCCAGCCTTGAGCAGCAAACCGCTTATTTTTGTCCGTTTCTAGGACGCTCTTGTCCATTAAGGACAAACAACAGTCCACGAAGCTCTCTCCTGGAACTAGTGCGACTATTTTGTGGATATTTCCTTCCTTTAATTCGGCAAGGAGCAGATCTCACGACATCTCCGGGAGATTTACGATCTCCTCGGCAGATTTACGATCTCCTCGGCAGATTTAAAGACTTGCCGGAGCACCTCAACTGAGGATGCCTCCGCAATTTCGTCTTTGACGGCCTCGAAAATCTCGTTCGAAGGCTCGTCCTCTTTATTAGAGACTGATCCAATGGTCACTCGTTTAGACGTGCCTTTGATCGTCCTAATCTGTCGGGTACTCGTTCTTCGAGTCACCACGACCTTTTTCTGGGAAGCGGGTGCCGTTGCACTCCTAGCTAACGCACCCCATCCAACCGCACCAGGCTCTAGGCACTGTGCCGATTTATGCGACGCATGACTTCCTGTCAGCTCGCCGTCTACTACCACAGGCTTTCGGCTCTGTGCAGGTCATTCGGACGCATGACTACTTGTCATCGTCCTTTTCGCTACCTCAGTATCCACGAGCTGGGTAGGGACTGGTGACTTTTGACATCCCGTCAACGCACCCTAAACTGTGTTCGACACGACATCAGTTGCATACGCCTCTCGCAGGAGCACATCCTTTCCGGTGTCCTGCGAAGAGTTCGCAACTGTGCGTATACGCCAGTCTATCCATTATTGGAACTTTGCCAACCATGGCATGCCTAGGATGAGGTCATACGGACTCTCCATACCTAGCACTGTGAACTTCTCTTTACAGGAGAAGTCACTAAAGCTGAAGGCGAGTTCTACCTGAACTCCTTCAGACTTAACGAGCGCGCCGTTCGCTTACCGAACGGTCGCCTCTTCTCGCTTGCCACCCTGGCAAAGCGACACAAACATCGCCGGTCTCTTTCTTAGAGCCGCGAGTTTCAAAAAAAAATTGTGATGCACCCGAAATCACTAGGAGGGTCATCACCTAATCATAGCCTCTTACTTGAATTCTATAGACCAGCAGGGTTGAGGTCCGAAATTTCGAGACCTTAGGGACTATGCTACCCATTTGTTCCACGACTCTGAACTTAGGGGTAGCTTCAGATTCCGGGTCAGTTGGGCATCCCGCCCCTAATGCGCTCCTGCATTTCCCGACCCCTCAGTGGTCGAGGCAGAACTCATGCGTCTCGCACGCTGGTTCTTGCCATCGCCCTTTGAGTAGGGAGTCCTCTTGCTGGGCGTCTTTGCCCAGCAGGGACCCTGGCATAGCAGCGAGCCATCATATGGCCGCGCTTGCCGCACTGAGAGCAGACTACATCTCCATTGCCCAACTCCATGGGAGAGACATCTGTCCTCTCGGCGACGGTTTATACCAAGCTGTCGCCGAGGTACCGTTGTAGGTTTGCTCTTTAACTAAGGCAATTCGGATTGTCTCTTCCATCGTCGACGGCACCTTTCTGAAAAGGGCCTGTTGCGATGGGCTATGCCGTAGTCCGTTCATAATCGTGCGCAACTTAATGTTCTCCGTAATCGGACCTCCAGTAATGGTCGTCGACAGCGAGCACATTTCCTGTACATACTCTGCAGAAATCGCTTCGCCTGTCACGCTCCAATGAAGCGCGCCTGAAGCAACACTTCGTTGTTCGGTGGATGGTACATGGCGCGAATCTTTGCCTTAAAGATCGTCCATGTAGGGAACGCCTTTCTGTCCGCCATAGGCGCCAAGTAAGCCCACTCTGAAGCGTTACCGCGCAGATGTGACATGGCGTACGACACCATCCGGCTGTCGTCCTCGATGAGCTGCGCGACTCCACATTGCTCTACGGCTAAAAGCCAGTGGACAATCGTGTGCGCTGCAGCTCCATCAAACTTGGGCGGGTCCATCCGAATGGGACTCGGCTGATGCGGCCGGGCAGAGAGCATCTCAAAAGTCCTGTTGATAGCTTTGCTCCAAGCCTGCTCACGCCTCAGCTCATTCAGAGTCTGAGTGACGGACTCCGCCGCAGCATGGCTTTGTATTTCTTACACGGCTCACCGCTGTCCGAGCATGAATGCCTCAAACTGCTCCAACTGAGCAGCATGTTGCCATGGAGGACTACCCAGGAGCCTGGCCAGGGCTTGCTCACCAAGTCCCTGTGCCATAAGCCCTGCCACCTCCCGATAATGTTCGGAGAGGTGGAAAAATTGGGCCCAATCAATATTGACGCTCATCCTCACGTACACACGCAGAGATGCGGGTCGTGGGAAGGATTTCAAGTGCTAACAAGTATAGGCGGGCACGTCTTAATGCGGCCACGCTCTATTAATCACAAACCCTAGCACAGCAAGGAAGCGGTTTGACCGTCTACTCTCGTGTGCAGTGAGGTAGTTGTGGTGGGCGCCTTAGCGACCTCACCCGACGCACTATGGCCTCTAGTAAAGTGTCGTCACGGGAGCGGTAATCCGGCTACTCGTGTGCACTTACTAAGTAGGACGTAGTTTTCAGACTGATTTATATTTAATCCTATTAAATATAAATATCTTTTTTTACCAATCAAAAGTGTCATCTGTAGAATACACTAATATGTATTGCGAGCGTATCTTTCTAGATACTTCGCGTAACAGATGACGCTAGGCGTCATCCCTCCTAATGTGAATGCACCTACCTGTATCACATACACAAGGGTGGGTATCATACCCTAGTGGTGGGTCTAATTACTTAATTAAAGTTATTGATCATCCTCTTAAGTACAATTGGTGTACTTAACGGGGACTGTGTAACATAAGGGCAACTTTAGCCCGTCACACGTGCCTCTCTGACTCTATAAGTCCTCCTCTGACTTTAGAAGCAAGGTGGCTCCGCTACATCTGGTAGCACTTGTAGTGAATCTACGCTGAGTATTTATAAAACTTAGCCTTTGCTAAAATTGACAGTTTTCCCGAGCTTTCAGGGGCAAATGCGCAGCGTTGAGAAGCTCAAAACCTTGTTTGGGCTAGAAGATATTGAGTTCATCACGTCCCAGAGGACCAGAGGTTCTGAATGCAATGCTTGAAGCCTTTATGCAATACGAACCTCATATATCAGACAGGTCCAGAACCACTTAACGGCATCTATTCCGACTCGGTATATTTCTGTACCTGACCCAGCGCCTAAGCCCCCCCCTTGTTGTCAATGTATGACATTTGAGGGTAAAGAGGGAAATAACCTCTTACTTAGATCAAGCAAATGGAGATGTCCTTAGACTCTGCTATGCTCTTAACAGAAGTACAAAAGGTGGCCACGGCCATCTCTAAACTCGGTGGTAATGGGCACTCACGTGCAGCACGTGTATAAATGACGCATGGGATTCGCTAAAAACGACAAATGGATAGCATGTTTGCACCACGTGATCAGACATTTCGCACGCGATCACGGCTCATAGTGACTTGTCAGGGTAAAGAAACCCTATGGGACTATGCCTAGGAGTTCGGAACTCTTATTGCCCTTATGCATCAAGACCCGGTGCATGAAGCAATTGTGGTAACCGTCTTTATGGAGAGCTCAATGAGGGCGTTGCCCGGGCGAAATTATTCCGATCCCATCTTGTTACTTTTAAAAAGGCTGTTGCCATTGCACTAAGCGCTGAGGTCGAATTTAAGTCCGAACGTGTTAGCACGCCCGTTTACTGTACAAGCTCTTCGAGCACATCTGGGTCGTCGAATAGACCGGAACCCAGTTCCTTAGTCTCGCTGAGGAAGAAGACGCACTTCGAGCTGTGGAACGGCATAAGAACATCCGTAGTTGGTTTATGGGGAAGCACGAAACATTTACGTCCGGACTGTTCCCTACAAATATGCGTAAAACTCGAATGAGCACCAGTTCCGACCTGTACCAGAAATTTGGTACGGTGCGGGAAAAAGTCGATACCTAGTAGGGCGAGACGCCCTACTGGGGAGGACTTAGACTCTGTTTAACCTCTAGGATGTAAGAGTAAACAAGACCTAACCTTAATTAGCTCTGTGCGTAATGGCACGGAGCGGGAGTACAACCCTGGCTCGTTAGTCGCTCAGGCGACTGTAAAGGGCTTCGATAAACTATGGTCATTTTAATTGACCTAAAAACGTCTTGCAATTATGCTCCACGTCTTTTCCTTGCAGGAAAACAATGATATAGCTTTGGCGTTTAAAGAGTACTGGCATACATGCCAGTGGCGCAGCGACATGCGCCGAGGGTTGAAGCTGTTGGCAAGTTTTGCATGTGCGAACGTTTGTGATGACCCATTTATAAAGTTTGAGCCACCAATGAATCTGGCTTACAGAGCCGTAGGTCTTTTTCCTTCCGAGATGACCACCAAGGACAGTATCGTGTGCCCCAGAGAGGGTTCGGTACTTCAAATCCTCATCATGAGGAACAACGACGCGCGGAAGATCCGCAGCGTCCGTGCAATAAAGCAACAAGTCGTTATTGATAGAAAATAGATGTAACTTGCACGCAAACGTGCTGACAATTTAAAACCCGATTCAGAGTTCTACTAAGCTCGTATCAGAGCTACAACGTGTTCATCCTTGGCGTAAGCCGAACGGAATATTCAGTAATAGGCGACGTGATAGTCGTTAAATGAGAGAGCTCATAATCTGGCCTGCGTGATAACGCATCGGCTAAAGCGTTCTGCTTGCCAGGCTTATACTTCACCTCGAAGTTGTATTCGGCGAAAAATGACAGCCATCGGGCCATTCTCTGTGAGAGATGGGGCGACTTAGTCGCAGTGCGGAATGACGCGTGATCCGCATTTATCACAAACGGCTTAGAGCCTATCAGATGAACTCTGAACTTGACGAGAGCATACTTCATAGCAAGGATGGCTTTGTCATGAACTGGGTATTTCTTTTCCGCAGCTTTAAGCTGGCTAGACTCGAACGCAATTACACGTGCCCAACATTATCTGTTTGTGACATAGCACTGCCAATGGCAAAATCCTATGCGTCACAGACGACACTGAAAGGCCAATTTGGATTTGGCAGTGCCAGAATCGGGGCATGGATAAGAAAATCCGAACTGCCTTAAACGTATTATGCTCTGTGCTAGTCCACCACCATTCTGTATTTCCTTAAATATTAGATAATCGCCTAGCCATATCAGCGTAATTTTTGCTATTTTTGTTTAAATAATTGGCGAGACCCAACCACTTATGCAACTTTGGTTTTTAGGAACAGACCAATCTACTATGGGATTTAAGTTAGCGGAATCCGCTCTAAGGTCTCACTTTCCAATGAAGCACCCTAAGAAAGGAATTTCTTCTGCGCCAAAAATGCATTTAGTTGCATTAGCATACAATTAATTTGTGCGCATACACTCGAGCACTGCTCGCAAATTCTCTACATGGTTTTCACATCCGACCGACCCTGCTCCGCACGACTGTGGACAAAACATTTCATCCGGATAAGCCTGTGCATAACCTCGATGAAGGCGGAACAGTTGCGTTACTAGAGGATTAAATCTTGCCCTCCAGGAAACCTTTGTCGAAAAGCGATGATGAGTTTAACTCAATCATTGGTCGAATGCCACCATCTCATACACGTCGCCAGCCTTTAAGGCTCGGCCGCACTCATCAATAAAAATTATGTACAGCTCAAAAAGAGCATGCAACGAAGGGACTGCCTTAAGGCTAACTTCTCCCTCGATGTTACCTGTAACACAATTTACAAGCGTTTGCAACTGCTCGCTCGTATTAAATTGTGACGTTATAGACGCTTCGGGTCTCTGCTGTATCAGAGTCGAGACAATACGCCTCTTAGAGGCCGGGACATCCACGTTCCCAAATTCCAAACTTTATTGGCTCTGTACCAGAGCTGGTGTCGACATTCGACGAGGAGTTATGTAACTCAAGTTCCTTGTCCAGTGATAATGTTCTCTTGTCACTTCACGTGCATTATAGGTGTTTACCCGAAATGCCCTTGCAACTTGCCAATTGTGTCACGGATGACACTCGGTATGGTGCCCGCTCGGCCGCCCACACTCGACGGACTTAGACGTGCCACTCCACGTGTGTCAGGGATATTACACCCTAGCTGACTCGGCTCTAGGCCTACAATGCTTTCAGCATTTCAGTGATTCGCTATTGCAACGAGCGTCACTCGACGGAGTACGAGCCGTTCCAGCCGCTTTTCCTGGGTCGGGCTCAAAATTAGCGTTTTCAACATTGGAGTTCATTAGCTCAGACATTCCAATGTCCAGCACACTGGCAGATTCGATCAGTGATTCGCGCCAATAGCGCTTTTGTTGCCTAGCAAAGGTGGATCCCTGACTCTCTAAAGCTTTTCTAGGAACATTGCGCGTTGTGCCTCAAGTCTTATACCTCCAATCGATCCATTGCTAATGGCGTTCAAGCCAGGCCTTACCAAGGATGTGATAATATCTCGAATATAAATCAAGGATGAGACAGCGTTTCACACAGTAAAAGTTCAGAAACTTTATACCTAAGCTCAATATAACTTAAGGAACGGTGACACGAGTCCCAGTCGCTACGCGGACAGTGATTTATCACTTTCATGCACTTTAAAGCGACTCAACATTATGTTGATTTCCCTCAAGGGAATGACGTCGCCAGTATAATTGCAAGACGCTCCTGAGTCAATTAAAAAATGCGGCATATGTTTCTTTCCTCGTAAAATATTCTTTCTGCAATGATCTCGTCACTACCAAACGCACTTTAGATTCAGCGGGTACACGCAACAGAATCTTTCTTATTGTCTCTAGTGACAGAGGCTGCTCCTCATCGTTGCATTCGCCAGATATCAGCCCGGAATCAATACGAAAGTCGATCGTTTCACTGTTGGCAGTTAGATGAAATTGTCCAACTTTAATTCGTTATATAGCAGCCAAGCTGGTCATTTTACGTTTGGAGGAGACAAAAATGGAACGAACCAATTCCCGCGTGTCTCAAACCTACAGGAACTTCTATCTTTACATCTTGTGACCTGACGCCCAACTCGTTTAAAAGCCGACCCAAAAATGTCGGGAATGTCACCCCGCCAAGTCCGTCAACATGACTCACCAACACGACAGCCGCTAACACCAATGCTTCAAAACGCTGCTTCTCGTTCATGGGCTCGTTGGTATCATGTTAATACATTGTTGTAGTCGACACTGACAATGGGACCTCACGCAAGGGATGGTCAGACGGACGATACGACAAGCCGCCCGTCAGAGTCAAGTATAGAAGGATGTCATTCGACGGGTAAGGAAACACACTACGACATTTCCAGGTATGTATGTGGCTATGTCGGCTTTATAAGAATTGTCATTTGCCTTCAAAAACAGCCTGAAGGTCCTCTTTTCATCTAAGCAAGCATAATGACTATCAATCAAAATTTAATTTACCGTCTTCAACACGACAACTCGAGCAGAGCAACAAGCATAGCTGACCAATTTCAAACTCGTGATGTCGTCTTTGCTTCATCCGGGCCAATAGTGGTGCCAAATGTCCATCCAGTGCAGTTAAGTAATTTGCTGTATTACTGCCGATATTCCACGGATATTCCCGTATATACTGGATAGCAATCTCAGCGAAGAGCGGGTATACTATTCGCGATAATGTTTTGAAAAATTGTTGGCAGTAATTGAACGTCACTGCCAATTACGGCACGAGGTAAAAGTGGGTGCACTATGCACCACAGATAATCCGCAGGCCATCGCGATCCAGAGGAAACCGAAACCAAACTTCGTGCCGTACCACGCGTGGAGGTGACTACCACAATAAGACCAAACGATCGAAAAACGTTTAGCATGACACGAAGGCGACGTCAATGATCGTAAGCCACACGATCGTTTGATGCGGCTTTTCTATCAATTTCACGTGGAAAATCATCTAGAAAAAAGATGAAGGGATTCTTTCCACTCGTAACACGATCTTTGAGTGCCTTTTTGATTTCGTTACGAGTCCGAACAGCTTTATCCATTTCATTTTTTTCAAGCAGTGCAGCATAAATAAATCCATAAAGAGATAGATAGTTCTTACCTCGCAATGATACTATGCTGCCCGTACTTTCGCCTGACCCTTTCGTATTAACAAAGTCATTTTTAAGGCAAGTTCTGAAAACTCGGGTACGTGATGCATACGCTGCATTAATGTCATTTATCATCGACATTGTCACACATTATATATAAACATCAAATTGTCCAGTGGCGTCCAAGTTGAAGGCCATTTGCGTCTTTCCCATGCCAGACGAGCTTTCCAAAACGACAAATGGTGTAACCTAAAATTGCCCTCGAGATTTGTACGGATTGCTTTCCAAAGTGACTCGACTTGTTCTTGCCTCGCAAGTGTCTTGGAAAGAGTCTCATACCTTTCCATAGTTTTGGCGGTTTTGCTGTTCCGCGAAATGGAGATTATTTGTCGTGAGATCACTACCAGCACGTGAATTTGCTCTGGCTGCGGCGCGGGCATTTGATTTTTGTTTAGACAATCCTAGATAGGCCAAGTTGGCATCAATGGCTTACAATTAAGCATACTTTTGCTGTCATCGTCCACATTTTCCTTTATGAGTTGCTCTGCACTCGGCTCGCTATCTGACAGCCACGCGTTCCCCTTCCTCGCCATGATGCAGTGCAATAATTGATCATGCGCACCATTTCTCTCAATACCTCCGCGCGTTGAGAGCCTTACTGGTGAATCAAGGCTACTTTTTCTCGTCCCCGTCGAGCTCGTGTTGTATAAACTCGGCTAATGCCGCATGCTGTTCATCCCTTCCCAGAGTGTATAGCATGCCAACGGCTGGCCCGCCTACGAGCAAGCTCATTCATTCGATAGCTTTCCATGCGTCACTCATTTGACCTACGCTCCATCCAACATGGACATGTTGGATGAAGCGTAGGTCGTTGAACGAACTATGTAGTGCTACCAGGTGTACGTAGTATAACTAATTAGAAAACAGAAGAACTTAATTATATTAAATACAGTTATCTTTTAACCCTCTTTAAAGCAAGTGTTTTAAAAAAATCTTCTTCTGCACGTACTAGTGTACGTGAAGTGACGTGAGGCACCACTCGCAACCGAAGCAGTGCGAAGTGGACTTGTACTGAATCATTACAAGTCGGCAGTGCCCCGTACACCTGGTAGCACTTTGTAGTCCGTCCAAGGACCACATTAACTTCATCCGACATGGACATGTTAGATGATAGTGGGAATACGCATCACGTTTCGCGTGAAAGCTACACCTTTCGAAGTGACATAGAAAGGAGTGCGGTCGAACGAATGTGTTCGACCGTAGGAAATAATGCCGTCTTGGCAATGCTGTCCAATTTGGACAGAGATGCTCTCCATTCAGCCATCGCCAAGTTCATACAACATGAACTTGACGAGATGAAGGAGAAGGTAGCCTTGCTGAATCAGCAAGGCTCTCAACAGGCAGAACTGTTGAGGTTACAACAGTTACACACCCCTGTAGCTGGGATGACGCAAACGCGTCGTCCCGAAACCTTAAAGATTGACATCTCTAAGTATAGGGTAGTCGAAGAAGACTCTCTTTTGAGATGGTTTGTCGAGTTGGATGATGCCATAAGGGCACGTCACATCGTCGACGAGCAAATGCAAGTCGCATTCGCTCAATCAAATTTGGCAGGTCGTGCCAAAACTTGGGCATTGGGCCTTAAGTTGCGCGAACCATATGTCTTTGGGTCGCTAGAGGCTTTTAAAGCCCAGCTCAAACAGAGTCTAAACCGCCTAGGGCTAAGTTCAGAGCTCGATCAGAGCTTCTGAAACTCAAGCAAGGCTAGCGTGATGTTCACGCTTATGCCCAGCACACACGACTCCAAGCGAGTTGTATCACCAATAACCCAGTCCATTAACACACGTTGATAACGGTGTTCATGCAAGGTCTCGCGGATGGTTCCGTGAAGACCCACCTGTTCTACTTGGAACTGGATACGCTTGAAGAAGCAATCTCCGTTGTGGAACAGGAGGACTTTAGCTTGAGACAGGCTCAAGCTAGTTCGTCATCGTATCGTCCTCCAACAACAAGCGTTTAAAAAAAGTGAATCGATGCCCCACGCCCAGTACCGAATGGTACTGAACGTAACTATGGACCTGTATGCCAAACAAGGGAATGGTCGCGGGTCCGACGTTGTTGCGACTACGCAACAGCGAGGCGGATCACCAAAAAGCGTAGGAAGTCAGTAGGGGCGCAACGCCCTACTGATCGTGAAACCTCAAGAGAATTATCAAATCTCTTGACTAAAGTTGTATCAGACAAACAATCATTATGTGTCTCTGCACCTGGTGATGAGGTATCCCTCATCACCTTTAAGTTAAAAGTGACAAATGATTTGTCACTTAGAGCTCTAGTGGATTGCGGAGCGTTGATAACTTGATTCGTCGCCAGACACTAGAGGGTCGTAGGCTCAAATATGTTGAGCGCGACATTCCTCCAACGAGGATGACGGTGCGTCTAGCGACAGGCGCATCGACAACAGTAATGAAACGCGTAGTGAAATTTCTCTACACGTTAAGAAATTTACAGTACGACGATGATTTCATCGTACTGGGATCGGATGAAAAATTTGTTGTCATCCTAGGTTTTCCTTAAGTCAAAAAATATGAGCCAATAATCAGCTGGAAGCATCGATCCGTAAAAATGCCTGCCACTTGTTTATCAAATGACCATCTGATGAACGTTTTGGAGCGCCCACAAGCGTTTGGATGTACTACGAGTGGGTGCGATGGCCTCGCTTGTGGAAAGGTCGTTACTACGACTGCACAAGGTCACAGTGTGATTACTATTCGCTATGTAGAGTCAGCTGCCGGCGGCTGTGCGAATCCACAGGCAGCGCCGAAGGTCCACCACTCGAATAAGTCGAGTGGATTGAGACATGAATGTACGCCTAGCGGGCGACATTCAGCGGATATACCAGTTGTTCAAGAGGGGCAACACGATGTTTTCTAGGTCGAGTTGAGAGTCAACCGTAAAGGACCCGAATGTGATGCGCAATCACAGTCGGAAAGACGTTAAGAATTAGGTCCCCACGTACTTGAGGAGAAATCTTCTGAAATTGTTAATGCTGAATTGACTAGACTTCAGCATCCAGAGGCATCAATCTCTCGGCAGCCTGTGGATAAATACCAGGAAGAAACCGAGACATTGAATGTCTTCGTTAATGACGGATCAAGAGTAGGCGCTAATACTCTTGATCTGTATGCGCCTCCGAAGTTAACTTCGTAGATAGCTCTATTACCAACCCTAGAACCCAAGCGGTTCTTAAGGGGTCTGCATAGTGGTAAAATCAAGCAGATTTGCGTACTCGTCACAGAGGACGAATACGTAACCGATATTCGGTCAGCAATATATTCTGCAGAGAACGAACGGGTTCTCAGCAGCTCAGCGATGGACGAAAGTGTCCTCGATGTGAAGACGCAGATTGAGGTTTATACTACTTAATCCTGGGAGTCACTTAAGCCAAATCCTATATACAAGGATTTAATGGAAGTTAGGAATGTATTTCCTGAAGCAGTTCCATGTGAGTTGCCTAAGGATAAAGACACTCGACATGAGATCGAGCTCAAACCGGGCTCGAAGTACTGTGTCACGAAGCAGTGGCCACTGCATCGTGAACAAGTACTCGCGATCGATAATTTCCTTATCGATCGGTTAAAGCGGGCCATGTAAGGGAGTCAACCTCCTCACATAGCTCTGCGACCTTCTGTGTGCGAAAGGCCATAGGAGGGTGCCTAGAAAAGACGTGATCATAGATGGTATGTCTAAGAGTACCATCTTTTCGTCTATGGATCTGATGGATGGATTTTATTAGATCCTTATGCGTAAACGGAACATCCCGTACACAGCAGTTAGCACACTCAGTGGGATGCTCTGGGAATGGCTAGTAATACCACAGGGGCTTAGTACGCCCCTGCAACATTCAACAGATGCGTAACGAATCTGTTGAGACCGGTGTGAGAATTCGCACCGAGTTTTTTTGACGATGTATTCGTCCACAGCCGGGCCATGGACGGAAAGCAGTGCGCTTTTGTGCATTGCCATGAGATATTTCTTATCTTCGATGCAGATTGCTTTGACATCGACATCATTCTCGTCGTTGATAACTTCGACCCGTGATAAGCATGAGCCAGAAATGGTTTTGCTCGTGCGAGTCTATCCCCCCTTAAACTAGAGGATCCTTCTAGTTGGGTGGGTATACGTGGATGGCGTAAGCCAATCACGAAGAACGGTGTATGCGTTGTAGACGCATGCACCAAATTATTGATGGCGAATTCGACCATCGGTAAAAACTCGCTCCAATTCGGATACGATTGGACGTAACCTCGAAGTATCTCTTCGAGGACGCGATACACGCGTTCTGTCTGACCATATGTCTCTGGATAATCAGATGTTGACATAGTCAGCTGTGTTTCGAGAGAACGGAACACGGAATGCCAAAACTCCGCCGTAAACCGTGTATCTCTACCCAAGCCCAGTTCACAGTGTAACGCGTGAAGATTGAATACCGTGTCGATAAAGACACGGGCACAGCTCGGAGCCGTTATCGACTCTGGTACTGCAGCAAGATGTACCATCTTGCTGAATCTGTCTACAAAAACAAAGATTCCATTGTTTTTGTGATCGTCTTCGGGAAATCCGAAGACGAAGTCCATAAAAACGGACTGCCAACACTCTGCCGGAAGTAGTAGAGGTTAAAGAGGAGCACGGGATGAAGGGCTAGGCTTCACCCGTTGACATACCTCGCAAGCACAAATGTACTTGCGCGCGAACTGATACTGGCGGGGCCAGTAAAAGTCGCGACTTACTGTGAGATAAGTCTTCTCACGTCAACGAAGCCCACTTGTTAGTGCATCGTGACACTCACACATGATGCGCAAGCGCGAATCATTGTGAGTTGGGACGACGACACGTGGAGTATCGCCGGCAACGGCTGTGTAATACAATAAGCCGTTGCATGTTGTGTATCGATCGGATGATGATCGATATAAAGCCGGTAAAACTTTAAAAAATATATTGGATGGATTCATCGGATGATCCTTTAAACGCAGGAGGTTTATCTTCTGCGTAGGCTTTCTTTATGTCATCAAACAAGGTTGATTTTTTTTTTTTTTTTTACGGAACACTTGTAGTTAGTGTTGCAACAGTGGAAATAATTTCACTGTTGGAGTGCACTGCCGACTCGAAAGCAAGTCGGCGTGATAATGTATCAGCGAGGACATTAAGTCGTCCTGGTTTATAATTTACGGAGAAATTATACTCCGCGAAGAAGGATAGCCACCTCGCCATTCTTTGCGAGAGGTGTAGACTATTTACGGCCGTGCGTAATGATGCATGGTCCTTATATATGATGATCGGTGTATCTTTGAGGAGAAAGACCCTTAATTTAGCCGGTGCATATTACATGTCAAGATGTTCCTTGTCATGCACTGGGTGATTGCGTTTAGCTGGTTGCAGCTGACGCGATTGGAAACAGACGACGCGCTCCGCGCCGTCTGTATCGTATTGCTGTAACGCACAGCCGATTGTAAAACCGCTGGCACCACAGACCACATGAAATGGTCGGTCTTGGTCGGCAATCGCCTGTATTGGCGATTGCCTCAAGCTTTGCTTAAACCCTCGAAGGAATGATCAGTTTAAATTTTTCTTCAACAAAGAAGAAAGTTGTACTGACATTTCGGCATGATTGTGTGAGTAGTTGTTCAGGTACGCCGCTAAACAGAGGAACTTTGTAAGTCCCTCTACATCGACTGGCCAATCAATGAATGCCTTGATCTTTCTGGATCCGGACGTACACCGTGTTTACCCACGATGCACCCAAGTAGTGATATTTTGCTTGCAGCGAATAAACACTTCTTGAGCTTTGAATACAACTAATACTACGCATAAGTGTAAGAACCTTTCGGACGCAGGTACGATGTACTTCAACATCCAACTTTCCGTTCATGGCTCTGTTATGAACGAAGACGTCATCAAAATAGCTCGGTGAAAATCCCGCACCGATCTCAACAGATTGGTTATACATCTGTTAAATATCACAGGGGTATGACTAAGTCCCTGTGGCATGACTAGCCACTCCCATAGCTTACCGCTTGGGGTGCTTACTGCTGTGAACGGAATATCTTGTCCACGCATAAGGATCTGATAGAATCCATCCATCAGATCCATTGACGAAAAGATAGTACTCTTTGACAAAGCATCAATGATTACGTCTTTTTGTGGTATCGGCGTTTGAGCCGATACCGTTGCAGCGCTCAATTTATTGAGTGCATGCACAATCCGCAACCTCCTGTTGCTTTACGCACACAGTAGGTCGGAAAGCTATGTGGGGAAGTTGATTCCCTCACATGGGTCGCTGCTTAGCGATCGGCAAATTTTTTGTCGATCGCTATTACTTGTTCACAAGGCAATGGCCGTTGCTTCATGACACAGTATTTCAAGCCTGGGATAAGGTCGATTTCGGGATCGAGTGCCTTTATTTTTATGCAACTCGCACGGTACTTATTCAGGAAAGACATCCTTGAATTCTATTTATTCCTTATATAGAAGGTTTGTCTTCAAAGACTACCAGAATTGAGACGTAAAACGTTTAATCCAAGTCTTCTCATCGAGGACACTTTTGTCTATCGATGAGCTACTGAGAATCCGCTCTTTCACAGAAAATACTATTGCCGACCGAATATCGGCCACGAAGTTGTCATCTGTGACAAGTACGCAGATCCGCTTGATTTTACCACTACGCAGATCACGCAAGAACCGTTTCGGTTCTAGCGCTGACAATTGAGTTATCTCCGAAGTTACGCTATAAGATCAAGTGTATAAGCGCTCTACACTTGATCCCTAGATTAATATGACATTCAATGTCTCAATTTTCTCTTTGTAACTTATTCTTAAAGGTACCCGGGAGCCTTTGACCACAGGTTTCCGAGGACTTATTCCCACAGAATTTATTTGGGGAGTACCCTTTCCAACTGCCTCTAGCTGTGGTTGCGCTACTACAGCGAAAACATCTACGATCGACTCTCTAGTCGATCTAGGACTTTCGCA
This sequence comes from Bremia lactucae, assembly GCF_004359215.1. Lineage (NCBI taxonomy): Eukaryota > Oomycota > Peronosporomycetes > Peronosporales > Peronosporaceae > Bremia > Bremia lactucae. The sequence goes on from NC_090611.1 coordinate 1,217,307, forward strand.
CTGCCTTTTATAGACAGGCGTTTCAAGTTTCTTCGATGTTCCTTTTCAAGCAAGCATCCTTGTTTCGTACCACTTAATTTATTCGAGTGGTCAAACTTTGACGCTGCCTGTGCTTGTGCACAGCCGTCGGGATCCAACTCCACAGTGTATTGGGTATTCACACTGGAGTCTTGTGCAGTCATGCAAACAACCGACCCACAAATAAGGCCATCGCGCTCACTCGTAGGACATCCACACACTTGTGGACGCTCCAAGACGTTCATCAGTTGGCCATCTGGTGAACAAGAGACAGACATCGTCAAGGCTTGATGCTGCCCATTTATACATGGCTCGTGTTTTCTGAGCCATGGTAATTTAAGGATGCCATCAAATTTATCATCTAAATCTAGTACGATGAAATCATCATCGTATGTTTACCCTGTTACGTGAAAGATACCAACTACACTTGTCCTTACTATTTTAGATGTGCCTGTTGCTATGCGCACGGTCATCCTCGTTAAAAGGATATCGTGCTCATTAATATTGAGTCTGCGCTCTTATAGCGATTGGCGTCTAACACAGTTGTTCGACTCCCCACAATCGACAACGGACTTAAGTGGCAACTTATTTGAAACTTTTTGTTTCAGGGTGGTGAATTAAACCTCATCTCCTAGGGAAGTTAAACACAATTTTTGTGTGTGAGGAGCAACTTTCGTCAAAAGGCCTGCAAATTCATTTGACTTGTTGGATCAGTAGGGCACTCGCACCTACTGACCCTGACCGTTTTGTTGACGATCCGCCTCGCCGTTGCAATTTCGCGACATCGTCGGATCCACGTCCTCCGCTGTTCCTAGCGGGAGGTCGATAAAAATTTCGCTCAGTATTTTTAGGTTCTGGGCTAGGGGCACTACATCATAAGCGTAGTGGCCCGTATTTTGACAACGACTACATTTTTGCTATCGTTTGTGACTTGAAGAGCGAAGTTTCTCGCTCTCTACACACGAGAGATCCGAGGGTTCTGGGCTTCCGTTTTCTTGTCGTCTTGGTGGACGATATGCACCCGATTGGACGAGAGCCTTCCCCCCTGTTTCGCTTTAGAGATCGCTTAGTCGAGCGAATCTAATTCTAGTCGGAACAGGTGGGTCTTAAGAGGGCTGTCTGCAAGATCTTTAACAAGCACAGTTACCTGTATTTCTGTATCGGTTGGATGACAAATGATTCAACTGATCAGGTATCGTGCATACTGGGCGTAAGCGTGAAGGATATGTGTGCCCTACTTCAAATCCAGAAGCTCGGTTCAAGCCCTGAATTCGACACGTAGCGGCTCTTGTGTGAGCCGGGTTTTAAAGACCTCATACGACCTGTAAACTAGTGGGTCGTGAAGCTTGAGCCCAAGGCCCATAATTTGGCACGTCCGGCTAAGTTGGACATGCCAAATTACGCTTTCGTCGCATCATCACTGATACGACGAACCTCAACGGCGTCGTCTAGTTCGACGAACCATCTTAAAAGGGAGTCGCCTTCGACTGCCTGTAACTTGAAAATTTCGATCTTTAAGCTTTCGGGTCGACGCGGAAGCGTTGGCCCATTAGCAGCATTTACATTCGGCTGTCTCAACAGTTCCATTTTTTTGAGCACCCTTTTCTCTTAACACCTCCGCGCGTTGGGAGCCTCGCTGGTAAAGCAAGGCTACTTTTTCTAATCCCCGTCTAGCTCGTGTTCTATGAACTCGTAAATGGCCCGCATGCTGTTCATCTATTCCCAGAGTGTATAGCATGGCGCCAACGGCTGGCCCGCCTACGACCGAGCTCATTCGTTCGATAGCTCTCCTTAAGTCACTTAAATGAATGAGCCCATTATGCGTGGCGTGATAGCTTTCTTGAGAGGCTGGAAAGCTCCCTCCTTCTTTATCCGACATGTCGATGTTAGATGGAACGTAGGTCGTTGAACGGACTACGAAGGTTTACCAGGTGTATGTAGTACCTTACACTAGTACTGATCAGTACCAATAAACCTTACGCTGATTACAGTGTAGGTGAAGTGCCTCGAAACGTCACGTACACAAAGGTACAGAGTAAATTTTATGAAGCTAAAAGGTTTTAGCTTAAAGGTATATGCTGCGGCTTTGGCATAGAAAAAAAGAAATACTGCATTATTATTTAGTCTCCTACGTAAGATCTTCTATCTACTACTGAACTTATCATATCAATAACTAACTAAGTATGGCGCTTCCTTGCGCACCACACAATCGTGTCTTACTTCGATTGGCGGGGTTAGTCATAACTTAAATCAATCAATCAATGAGCTCATGTCTTATTGCATCAGTATTACTAAATTTGGTAATATTGGAAAGAGGAAAGACATCAAGAAGTACAAGATTACTAGCTTTCTTAATTTTGACTTCTATAGCATAGAAAATTATATTTATCATTCCTCTTATCGGAAATAATAGTTATGTTGCGGGACACCCCTTTAAATGTACCGCATCCGCCACCTCGCTCGAGCGTCGCCGCTTTTATCCACTGGTGTGGCACTCGCCGGCATAGTCGCGGCTATAAGCACACGGGCCAGTTCAAATGCAGCGCTTTGTCATTCAAGCCCCCACCACCCTCGACCGCCTGGGAAACCCATGATGTTTGTGCGCGACCCAGGCATGAACATATATTTCAATTGTCTCTGGCATATATAAATTTTGGTTGCTGATCATATTGCAAACACAGACGGATTTGCCCGGAAGTGGAAAAAGTTTTCCACTGACCGACTTCACAAGCTCGTCGTCATTGCTGATTTTGACTATACCCTCACTCCAGCTTACAAACCCACGGGTTCGTTCAAAATCGGCCTAGATTACGGTAAGATTTCACTGATCGCATTTACCTGAACCAATTTCAGGAGAACAAGCTCTAAGTTCGCATAGCTTGTTAATTGGAAATAATGCACTGGGTCCGCAAGCTGAGACTGTGGCGCGCGACATTTTTGAGAAATATTACCCAATTGAGCAGTCTGCGACCCTTACAAAGGACGAGAAACTTCCATTTATGATCGAATGGTGGACCAAAACACACGAGCTCATGATTCGGTATGGCATCTCCAAGGACACAGTAACAAAAGCTGTTGATGAAAGCGGCATTACTCTACGCGAAGGATTTATGGAAATGTTTGATTTGTTAGCAAGAGAAAACGTGCCAACGCTAATCTTTTCAGCCGGGCTATACGACGTAATTCATGCCGTGCTGGACAAAGAATACGCTGCAACTTCATCAAAGACGCTGCCGAAAAATGTCCACGTTATTTCTAACATGATGCGATTTGACGAACGTGACAAAGTTGTCGGCTTCGATGGAACGGTACGGCTAGCAACATGAGTGGCGCTTTCGCAAAACAAGTCAAATTTGTATATTTGTGTTCGTTGCAGCTTATTCACAGCTTAAACAAGAGCGCTAATGCAATACTCGAGACAGCATTCTGGAAGCAATGCCAGCTGGAAAAGCGACACAATATTTTGCTCTTGGGTGATTCGCTTGGAGATTCCAACATGGTCGACGGACTGGACTATACAGAAGATGAAATAGTGCGCATTGGATTTCTTAATGACGGGGCAGACGACAAACTTGAGCAATATTTGCAACGGTTTGATATTGTGTTGACCAACGACTCGAGCTTGTTGCCGCTAGAGCTTTTGTTGCACCAAATCCAGTAGTAGCCAGAGTCGTTTAATACTAGAACTGTGTGATTACACTTTTTGAGAATATAGAAATGCTCTAGAATATGATATAGTACGTCCTCATACCTTCATAAGGTTTACTATATTATTAAAACAATGATTCATCACCTTCAACTCGTTGCGTCAGTCTTTTTTCGCTGGTTTAAGAGCAAGCTGTCCAATATGCTTGCTGACACGTAGTCCGCGCCTCCCTCCTGATTTTCGACGCGAGAAACAAATTTTCCCTGTTCTACAAGCTTAAGTTCTGCCATAGCAAGGCCTACTTCGTCGCCATTTTGTAATCCGTCTTGCATTGCATATTCAGCGGTAGACGCTAGGGATACGCTAGAACGTCCTCCCGCTGGTAAGGGGATTTGTTGTCTTTCCGACACAGTGACAGTCGATAGAGGCTCTGTGGTAGTCGTGGTTACACCACTTTGAGGCTTAAATGGGCGACGCATGCTTCCAACACTTGTTAGCTCCGATCGGATCTCATTGAGCTCTTCAATGCCGCGCTGGAACTCACGCTGCAACTTGACCAGATTGTTGTCTGAAGTAGCGTCAAAAAACTCTTTTTTGGCGCGAAGTATGGCACCGACGCTGCGGCCAACGTAGAGACCCACAAAGCGCCCAATTTTAGGCAGCTCCCGCCGACCTAGAAGGAAACTTGAAGCCGTAACTGTCACGAAGACTGTGCCCCAGTGCACCATGTTTTTAGTGTGACCATCATTCGTTGCGACGTGGCCCACACAATTTGAGAAATATTGTTGACTTGTTAAAAAGCCAAAGGCTTTTTTCTAGAATACACGCAGAATACATCTTGGAGCAGAAACTATCGGCCTTGACAGCTGATGCAACAAATGCACAAAATCTCAGCATCTGTTGTAGTTAGTCTGCACAACAAGAATTGAAGTCTTTGAAATAATTCCTACTCTTGATACACACTTCAGCTCGCATATATATCAGAATGGTCGGAGTTAATGGCTGTGATTAAAATACTAAATAGCCTAAATGACTATATAATAAGAGATAATTAAGCTTCGCTATAGGTCTCCTCACAATGTTTATTGTGCTATTGAGATAAGCAAAATGATACATAGGTTCTGTATAAACCTTACTTGTAACAGTCGCTCATGCAATATAATTGCAAACACAACTTACCATACATTGGCTAGTGGTTCGACAATTCCCATTCCAAGCATCACAAAACCAAGGAAAATTATTGCACAGCGGAAAAGCTGATGCAACCATTTTCTGCAGGAACGGGGTTCATCACGATGTAGCCGCATGTAAAAAAAAGCTGGCAGGATGAATGCCAGTAACGAACAGCACGTAGACCCAATAAAGGAGATGAAGCGACCAAAATCTGCCACGAAACCAAGTTAGTCGACTACAAACCAACAATCACGCGATCTTACCAGGAATTCCGGCAGCAATTACCGCAGTAATCAACACGATTCCAGCCCGTAAAAGAATCCTCTTCTTCTGTGTAATTTGCGTTTCTTCCAGCTTGTTTCCACACAAAAGTAGCGGTTGAAGCACTTCAAAAACTGGAAACAGCATCACGGGATATGTAAAAAAGAGCCCCAAACATAGAAATATCTTAACGAGTGTAACCAAGCTGCCGCTGCCTTTCAAATTAAAAGTAATCACAGCATCAGTTTCGTCGCCAAACGCGAGATAGCCACAAATGCCAAACGTGGCATACAGAGTCGTTATGATTACGACTGTACAGACGAGAATGGGTTGAAAATTGTGTTTGTTGCGCATTGAATTCTCGAGAGGCAGCACCATTCCCACTCCTTCAAAACAATAACTTGCGACGCCAAAGAAAAATGGTATTGCCGATGCCACGCCAATAGATTCAATCTGGTCATGATCAAAATTCATGTAGCTCAGATCGATGGTAAGAACAACTAATAGACCAAGAATGCACATGAAATCGGCCAGCAGTGCCACATACGCCAACTCTTTCATGTGCCGCAGCAGCGAGAATACGATAAGGGGCGGCACACATACAGATACGACCAATGTCTTCGACACGTCTAGAAATTTATTTGCATTGGTGGCAATAAAAATCAAATCTGCGCAAAAGACAATCAAACATCATCGATTTATTGTAAAGGTTACACAGCATATCGTCACCATTTCGTACATGCGGTGCAAAATCCTGTTTGCGAGATCACGAGGGCAGCATCGACAATAATTGAACCAATTTGACCAACTGCAAAGTACCCTATCTCTCCGTACTTGGAAACGATATGTCCTTGTTCTTTCAGCTTGTATTTGCACTGCACCACGAGCATCATCGAGTACGTGCTTACCGCAGCGACTCCAACCAAAGTCACAAACCCCATCTGAACGAATGAATTATGTATCATAGAAGCAATAAAACTTTAGTTTCCATTTTGGCAATAACATATTGTTAGATCGCACCATAATGCCGCACTTGCGAAAGGCATAGGGTAGTCCCAGTACTCCTGAGCCGAGGAAAGCAATACAGGTGTTGAAAAAAGTCTTAAAGTCACTACAATAATTTCAAAATTTGCCTCGAACTCCCTAGTTGTTTTCAACCAGCACAAAAATGCTTACGAAGTGAGATGCAGCGCTGCCTCCGCGTGCTGGTGCAGGTTTGGAGTCTGAAGCCGCTTTGGCACCGAACGACTTTTACCATCATTGTCGTCATCACTGTGAACACTTAGACTTGAGGTACTGGAGAACGTTTCAGTCTGGCTGTCGAGGTCAACTACTTCGAGATCAACAGGTTCCTGTAGATCCAGCCCTCGGTTTAAGGAGGCCGTCATGCTAGTAACGTTGTGAGGAACAAGGTTAATATATATAAATCAAATTACAAATCCCACGATTTTTTGGAAGGAATAACAAGCACAGTTAGAACAATTATTTAGTGGCAACTATAAGTACTAGGTTAAATGGTAACACGGGCTATTGACGGCACTTATAACGGCACCCTTTGCTAGTTATGTTAACAGAGCTAGACAACCTACACTGTTTACAGTGAAGGTGGGGCGCCTCGATTACTTCACGTACATTGACGTGCAGAGGAAGTGAACCTCATCCCCTGGGGAAGTTAAACACAATGTTTGTGTGTGAGGAGCAAGTTTCGTCAAAAGACCTGCAAATTGTTTTGACGTTGCTGGATCTGTAGGGAGCTCCGCACCTACTGGCCCTGACCATTTTTGACGATCCGCCTCGTCGTTGCGAATTCGCAACAGCGTCGGATCCACGACCTCCGCTGTTCCTAGCAGGAGATCGATCGTTTCGCTCAGTGTCTGTAGGCACTGGCCGTGGGTAGTTCACTCATATGCGTAGTGGTCCGTCTTTTGACAAGGGTTGCAGTTTTGCAATCGTTTGTGACTTGAAGAGCGAGGTTTCTCGCTCTCTACCTACGAGAGATCGATGGGTTCTGGACGTCCGTTTTCTTGTCGTCTCGGTGGGCGATAAGCACCCTAGTGGACGAAAGCCTGTTTCAGGCTGAAGTCCTCCTTGTTCCGCTAAAGAGATCGCTTCGAGCCGGAACAGGTGAGTCTTAACGAGACTACCTGCAAGACCTTTAATAAACACAGTTACCTTTATTTGTTCGTGGATCGGATGACTCACGATTCAACTGACTAGGTACCGTGCATGCTGGGCATAAGCGTGAAGGTGACGTTTGCCTTGCTTCAAATCCAGGAGTTCGGCTCGAACCCTTAGTTCGGCACGTTGCGGCTCAAATGTTTGTCTGAGCCGGGTCTTAAATACCTCATAAAACCCAAAAACTAATGGATCGTAAAGCTTGAGCCCCAAGGCTTATAATTTGGCACGTTTGGCTAAGTTGTACATGCCAAAGTCTCTCTCGTCGCATCACTGATACGGCGAGCCTCAATGGCGTCGTCTAATTCGACAAACCATCTTAAAAGGGAGTCGCCTTCGACTATCTTAAAGCTTAAAGGTTTCTATGTTTAAGCTTTCGGGTCGACGTGGAAAAGTCTGCCCACTAGCAGCATGTAAATGCTGCTGTCGCGACAGTTCTAATTGCTGAGCAACCTGTTCTCTTAAGACCTATTTGTGTTGAAAGCCGTGCAGGTATAGCAAAGCTTCTTTCTCTTGGGCCCCGTAGGTCTCTTATACAACTCGGCTTTAGCTGCATGTTGCTCGTCCCTTTGTAGAGCAAAAAACTTGACGCTAACGGCTGGTTCGCCTACGACCGAACTCATGCGTTCGATCGCTCTCCATTAAAGGTCACCCAAATGAGCGAACATTTCACGCGTTGGGTGATGGCTTTCTTAAGCGGCCTGAAAGCTCCCTCCTTCATCATCCAGCATGCCCATGCTAGATGGAACGTGCGTAGGCCGTTGAACGGACTACTAAGTGCTATCAGGTGTAAGCAAGGCACCCTTTGCTAGTACTGCTAACAGTACTAGTCAACCTACACTGATTACAGTAAAGGTGGAGCGCCTCGAGTACTCAATGTACACGACGTGCAGATGAAGATTCAAAGTAGCTAGGAAGCCTTAGCTACCAAAGATTAATTCTAAGGCTCAGAATACAGTAAAAGTAAAACTGTACTAATATATTAAGATTTCTACGGGACGAGCTTCTATCTACTACTGAGCTTGTTATATTAATAACAAACTATGTATGACGCCTACTTGCACACCGCACAGTCGTGTCTTATAACGTCTGCCGGGGCTGATTTAATCATAAACCAACCAATCAATACAACAAATGTCTTATTGAATCAATATCATCGAATTTGGTAATATTGGCATTTTTTAAGTCAAACTTAATGAAAGATAATAATATCGTGCTCCTTTATTTATTTCCGCTCATAGGAAACAATATTTATTATACCTCTCATAAGAAATAATAATTATGTAACGGGAAACCCCGTTACAGCACTTGACATGAGAAGACGTCGGGCGCTTTCTGATATTCCTCTCGCAAATATCGTTCGCTTATTATTAAAGGTAACTGTCGATGCAGCTATCTGGTACATGAGCTCCATAGAGAAATTTAAGACCTTAAGCCAAGTCGATACTGTGCAGATGGCGTCATATAAGGCGACCATAGAGTCAAGTGTAATCAAGACACATTCGTTTCCATCCCAAAGTATTGCCCTAGCTTTAATGATCGAATTCAGGAGTATCTCGCAGTGGTGGCACCGCCATGAGGCTGCCTGATAATATGAGGGCAAAAAAGTCAATTCTGCTGTTTGTGCACATATTTTGTGTGGTACTGAAGCCGTCGGCGAGACTTTAGGACACAATGCAAAAGATGCACTAAGTGCACTTTTATCTCCCGTCGGCCATGTATGTATGTATCATTCCTGAGTAGATAAGGTGCTCTGAAATTTCTTTTAAATTTTCACGAAATCCTCGAGCGGTTGCACAGCCGCGCAAAAAGAAGATTTTATATTTAAGTTGCCATTTCGATACGCCACGTGAGGTCAAGGTAGGATCACTTGCGTATCCTACCGATAATATAACTGTATAAAATGGCGTGTGCCATACAGCTGCCACCGTTGCCACCGTCTCCGATNNTACAGTAGAACCCCTCTAAAGTAATACTCTTAGGACCGAAAAGTAATATTACTTTATGCGTTTTATTACTTTAGATGCCAACCTCTTCTCTCCAGAAAATTTTCGTTTAGGAAGCTCAATGTGCAGCTGACGCATTACCTAACCCTAACCCTCGACGTGAAGCTTCAACTTTGACACTTTAACTAAACTAAAATATTTATAAGAAGTACAGAACGGGAACGGCAAATCTAAACGTCTAAGCAAGAACTGCAAACTTAACACAAAAAATGGCGAAAGCACACCTGAAGGTTGCTCATGCTCCTATCACTAATGAAATCCGCATAGCTATCAGTAAAAGGAAGCGTGATACCAGTGGAACACAGAAGGATATTGCACAATGGGTGGTAGAGAAATTTGGCATGACTGTCAGTCAAGCTGCGATTTCCAAGATTCTCAAGCAGCAGGAGCACTGGATCTCCCAAGGTGAAAAAGCTGGTGCAGGAGACGGAGCAAAAATTAGTATGGATGCGAAGCGTCAGAAGACTGTAGAATACCCTCTCATGGAAGAGGCACTTTACAAATTTGTGCGAACTTACGAAGATGTCATGGATCTCTCGGGTGAACTTTATAAAGAAAAGGGGAGGAATTTTTTGGAGAGACTGTACCCCGATCAAGACACAAATACGTTTCAATTCTCCAATGGCTGGCTGAACAGGTTCAAAGCTCGATATGGAATCAAAGAGCGAGTGAGACATGGAGAGAGCGGTTCGGTTAACATGGAGATACTCGAGCAATCCTTACCCGCAATTCGAGAAGTTTTGGATCAGTATGAATGGAAGGATATCTACAATATGGATGAAACGGGTTTGTTTTACCGACTTCAGGTATGTCGGGGCCAGTTGAAATCACTTTGGAAGCAACTTCAAATACTAAAATTTATTGCCTCCTCACTTTAGGCTGATCGTTTACTTGCAACGAAGCAACTGGAGGGCCGCAAGCAGCACAAGGAACGGCTAACTTTTGTTGTTTGTGCCAACGGAGATGGCTCAGATCGTGTCCCACTTTGGGTGATTGGGAAATACTTGAATCCCCGTTGTCTCAAAAATATCAATCGTCAGAACTTTGGCTGCCACTACAGGGCAAACCCGAAGGCTTGGATGAACAGTGTATTGTTTTTGGAATGGCTACAATGGTTTAATTGGAGGATGGGGAGAAGACAGGTGCTGCTGATTATGGACAATTGTCCTGCTCATGTTCCAATTGACAGCTTGCCGGAGCTGGCCAATGTTAAAATCCTTTACCTGCCGCCCAACACAACTTCCCGAATTCAGCCTTGTGATGCAGGCATTATTCGAACTTTGAAGGTATTTTACAGGAAAATTTTCAATCGCAACTTGCTAAGAGCATTGGAGCTGGATGAAACACTTGACAATGTGGAAGCGCATAAAAAAGTGGATGTTTTGAAGGCGATGGTGTGGGCTGTGGAGGCCTGGAATATGGTGACCAAGGAAACTATTCGTAATTGTTTTAATCACTGCAAAATTCGGACATCAAGCTTGAACATCCAAGTTCCTGCTAGGGCGACCGAACCCCCGCAAATGTTGCAGATGACCTGATGTTACAGAATGATGAACTGTACCGCAATCCAATGGACATCAACGCCATCCTCAACAACCCCTTGGAGAGAGAGGTCGCCTATAGTCCTGACGTAGAAGACATTGTGGCAGTAACAATGGAAGAACATGGATTGTCTTTGCCTGTAGAAGTGGAAGGAGGGATTCCCGATGCGGATGATAGCGAAGTGCCAGCCCCCGTGAAAGCCAAGGACGTCCTTGATGCAATAAGGTTGTGTAAACTGTACTTCATGCAGAGGGAGTGTGATACTTCCACGACTCACAGGAAACTGAATGAAGTTTTGGACGATTTTGAAAGGATACAGATTACTGGAAAGAAGCAAGTCACTCTCCATCGATTTCTCTCAAAAGCGGCAAAAGAAGTATAGTTATTTGAAAAAAAAATTTTTTTAGATACAACTTAATATATTACTTTTGGGGTATGTGTCTACTAATAGTGGGACTTTAAAAAATATTACTTTATTACTTTGGCAAAATATTACTTTAACCTTAAGTCCCAACTCGGAACCACGAAATTTTATTACTTAGGACGTATTATTACTTTAGAGCGTATTACTTTAGAGGGGTTCTACTGTTACAAGATTACTAGCTTTCTTTATTTTGACTTCTATAGCATAGAAAATTATATTTATCATTCCTCTTATCGGAAATAATAGTTATGTTACGGGACACCCCTTTAAATGTACCGCATCCGCCACCTCGCTCGAGCGTCGCCGCTTTTATCCACTGGTGTGGCACTCGCCGGCATAGTCGCGGCTATAAGCACACGGGCCAGTTCAAATGCAGCGCTTTGTCATTCAAGCCCCCACCACCCTCGACCGCCTGGGAAACCCATGATGTTTGTGCGCGACCCAGGCATGAACATATATTTCAATTGTCTCTGGCATATATAACTTTTGGTTGCTGATCATATTGCAAACACAGACGAATTTGCCCGAAAGTGGAAAAAGTTTTCCACTGACCGACTTCACAAGCTCGTCGTCATTGCTGATTTTGACTATACGCTCACTCCAGCTTACAAACCCACGGGTTCGTTCAAAATCGGCCTAGATTACGGTAAGATTTCACTGATCGCATTTACCTGAACCAATTTCAGGAGAACAAGCTCTAAGTTCGCATAGCTTGTTAATTGGAAATAATGCACTGGGTCCGCAAGCTGAGACTGTGGCGCGCGACATTTTTGAAAAATATTACCCAATTGAGCAGTCTGCGACCCTTACAAAGGACGAGAAACTTCCATTTATGATCGAATGGTGGACCAAGACACACGAGCTCATGATCGGGTATGGCATCTCCAAGGACACAGTAAAAAAAGCTGTTGATGAAAGCGGCATTACTCTACGCGAAGGATTTATGGAAATGTTTGATTTGTTAGCAAGAGAAAACGTGCCAACGCTAATCTTTTCAGCCGGGCTATACGACGTAATTCATGCCGTGCTGGATAAAGAATACGCTGCAACTTCATCAAAGACGCTGCCGAAGAATGTCCACGTTATTTCTAACATGATGCGATTTGACGAACGTGACAAAGTTGTCGGCTTCGATGGAACGGTATGGCTAGCAACATGAGTGGCGCTTTCGCAAAACAAGTCAAATTTGTATATTTGTGTTCGTTGCAGCTTATTCACAGCTTAAACAAGAGCGCTAATGCAATACTCGAGACAGCATTCTGGAAGCAATGCCAGCTGGAAAAGCGACACAATATTTTGCTCTTGGGTGATTCGCTTGGAGATTCCAACATGGTCGACGGACTGGACTATACAGAAGATGAAATAGTGCGCATTGGATTTCTTAATGACGGGGCAGACGACAAACTTGAGCAATATTTGCAACGGTTTGATATTGTATTGACCAACGACTCGAGCTTGTTGCCGCTAGAGCTTTTGTTGCACCAAATCCAGTAGTAGCCAGAGTCGTTTAATACTAGAACTGTGTGATTACACTTTTTGAGAATATAGAAATGCTCTAGAACATGATATAGTACGTCCTCATACCTTCATAAGGTTTACTATATTATTAAAACAATGATTCATCACCTTCAACTCGTTGCGTCAGTCTTTTTTCGCTGGTTTAAGAGCAAGCTGTCCAATATGCTTGCTGACACGTAGTCCGCGCCTCCCTCCTGATTTTCGACGCGAGAAACAAATTTTCCCTGTTCTACAAGCTTAAGTTCTGCCATAGCAAGGCCTACTTCGTCGCCATTTTGTAATCCGTCTTGCATTGCATATTCAGCGGTAGACGCTAGGGATACGCTAGAACGTCCTCCCGCTGGTAAGGGGATTTGTTGTCTTTCCGACACAGTGGCAGTCGATAGAGGCTCTGTGGTAGTCGTGGTTACACCACTTTGAGGCTTAAATGGGCGACGCATGCTTCCAACACTTGTTAGCTCCGATCGGATCTCATTGAGCTCTTCAATGCCGCGCTGGAACTCACGCTGCAACTTGACCAGATTGTTGTCTGAAGTAGCGTCAAAAAACTCTTTTTTGGCGCGAAGTATGGCACCGACGCTGCGGCCAACGTAGAGACCCACAAAGCGCCCAATTTTAGGCAGCTCCCGCCGACCTAGAAGGAAACTTGAAGCCGTAACTGTCACGAAGACTGTGCCCCAGTGCACCATGTTTTTAGTGTGACCATCATTCGTTGCGACGTGGCCCACACAATTTGAGAAATATTGTTGACTTGTTAAAAAGCCAAAGGCTTTTTTCTAGAATACACGCAGAATACATCTTGGAGCAGAAACTATCGGCCTTGACAGCTGATGCAACAAATGCACAAAATCTCAGCATCTGTTGTAGTTAGTCTGCACAACAAGAATTGAAGTCTTTGAAATAATTCCTACTCTTGATACACACTTCAGCTCGCATATTATTAAGAGATAATTAAGCTTCGCTATAGGTCTCCTCACAATGTTTATTGTGCTATTGAGATAAGCAAAATGATCATAGGTTCTGTATAAACCTTACTTGTAACAGTCGCTCATGCAATATAATTGCAAACACAACTTACCATACATTGGCTAGTGGTTCGACAATTCCCATTCCAAGCATCACAAAACCAAGGAAAATTATTGCACAGCGGAAAAGCTGATGCAACCATTTTCTGCAGGAACGGGGTTCATCACGATGTAGCCGCATGTAAAAAAAAGCTGGCAGGATGAATGCCAGTAACATACAGCACGTAGACCCAATAAAGGAGATGAAGCGACCAAAATCTGCCACGAAACCAAGTTAGTCGACTACAAACCAACAATCACGCGATCTTACCAGGAATTCCGGCAGCAATTACCGCAGTAATCAACACGATTCCAGCCCGTAAAAGAATCCTCTTCTTCTGTGTAATTTGCGTTTCTTCCAGCTTGTTTCCACACAAAAGTAGCGGTTGAAGCACTTCAAAAACTGGAAACAGCATCACGGGATATGTAAAAAAGAGCCCCAAACATAGAAATATCTTAACGAGTGTAACCAAGCTGCCGCTGCCTTTCAAATTAAAAGTAATCACAGCATCAGTTTCGTCGCCAAACGCGAGATAGCCACAAATGCCAAACGTGGCATACAGAGTCGTTATGATTACGACTGTACAGACGAGAATGGGTTGAAAATTGTGTTTGTTGCGCATTGAATTCTCGAGAGGCAGCACCATTCCCACTCCTTCAAAACAATAACTTGCGACGCCAAAGAAAAATGGTATTGCCGATGCCACGCCAATAGATTCAATCTGGTCATGATCAAAATTCATGTAGCTCAGATCGATGGTAAGAACAACTAATAGACCAAGAATGCACATGAAATCGGCCAGCAGTGCCACATACGCCAACTCTTTCATGTGCCGCAGCAGCGAGAATACGATAAGGGGCGGCACACATACAGATACGACCAATGTCTTCGACAC